>NC_084995.1:38952757-38972757 GCF_963854185.1 Sardina pilchardus | reverse complement strand
GATTTTCACATAAAATAGCAGACACATCATTCATTTTCTTTTCAAAGCCTGTAGGCTAGAACTATTCAGTGTTACAATGTATCAGGTGTTGAATTTTCTGGAAGAACAATATCTCTTTAAAATACAAAGAATATGGGCCATAGTACACACTTGTTTTCCTCTGAATATTTCTTTTTTTTATTATTATTATTTTGTTGGCTTTTTATGCCTTTATTGTGATAGGGCAGTGGAGAAGAGACAGGAGGGGAGTGGGGAGAGTGTCAGGGTGGGATCCAGAAGGGACCACGGAGCAGGACTCAAACCCGGGTCGCCAGCGTACACTGCAGGTGCCCCAGCCAGTTGCGCCACAGCTGGGGCCCTCCTCTACATATTTGAAACATATGGGCTAACTCCTAATTACTACACCAAAATACAGCATAATTCAGCTTGTGCTGTGTTCCTTATTGTATGAATTCATTTGTAACCAAATTCAATGTGAATGAAGGAGTGGTTTATAATTCTATTCTGGGCTATATTAATTGTTTTGTGATTTGGCCAGTTAGAGCCCAGTGATGTTTTCCTTGGTGTAGCAGTCAGTCCCACAACGAGCACAGAGTAACGGACCACCTCCATTGGAGTCACACTGAGGACTGGACACACCCGCAAGTGGAAACACCCGCGAGACTGCGCTAACCTGGAGGAATGTCCACCCGGTGAGAAACTCACTTCAACCAGTGAGTGACCAGCTTGATGACAATGGAGATACCAAAAGCAAACAGCCACAAACGCAACTGCATTTAGTGGCAAATACCTGCTACTAATCTTGCCTTGTCCAAGTGCAGCTGGCAGTGAACCTCAACGGTCAGAACCTCAATGGTCAGTGGACCTGTGTCCAAGTGGTACTGACTCTGGAAGAAAAGGCCCTCTAGGTGCTAATTGATCTGCCACCACCAGGAGAACAAGTTGGCCCACAATCACCAATTAGGTTACTGGGTGTTTGCAGACAATGCCCTGGATAAGTTCCCCACTCAAAGGTGTGAGCGAAAACGGTTGGGCACATCTGTGGCAGGCTTGTGGCTCATGGGGACAACCCCAGGCTCAGCTATAACCAAGTAAAGAAACTCAAACTTCAGGCATTCATCTGCAGTTTGTGGCGAAAGCGACTGCTTTTGAGACACCTGCCCAAAACTCCCCCACCTGTCTGGTTGTGGCCCTGGGTGGGCTGGCGAAGCATGTCATCAACAAGCTTCCCACACATCACCACGACAACAAATGAAATTGGATTTGGTCAAGGTTGAGGTCAAGGAGATGGGATCTGGAGTGATGGCTGATGGGTCTTCTCATCTGGACATGTCATGTAAATATCATGTTATTACTCCCCTCATGAAACATATCAAGCTACCCTCATCTTCATCTAGTTCTCTCACTTCACAATTGTCTTTCTTCTTATTTACACATTAGCCTAATATTGTTTATTTTTCTTTTCTTTTCAGTCACAACAGGCGACAGATGACCTTGCAGCCTCACTCATAGCATTGTTCAGTGAAGAGGACAGGAGTAAGTTCAAAAACACTGGATATCCTACAGGACACTTGCTTGCTTTCACATTTTTTTCCATTCATAAGTCAAATTATATATTTTTCTCTCTCTACAGAAAAACAGCAGTCAACACCTACAGTAAGGTAGCAAAAGAGGACGGTGCTGGAGACCATAGGCTGTGGTTCATCCTAAAATGGATGCAGAAAAGTTCCGTCCTAGAGTCGCACTTGAGCATCCGGCTCCACAGCGGGGTGAATGGCCAACGGCTCCAACGCCAGAGCAAAGGGATGTAGAGGAGTATGTGAGGAGGGAAATCCTTCTCCGCTTTTTTTGCCAGGAGGGGCATCCATAACGAGAAGGCAGCTGAGCTCGTCAAAAAATAAGAATTAAGAATAGGATGTGACTTAAAGGGACACTTCACCGATTAGCATTAAGCTTTGTATCTTTAGTGCATCATTCCCTCAGTTTGCCTTGAGATGGGAGAAATACGGATTTCAATGAAACCCATGAATAGGACTTCCTGCTTTCAATGATGTAAAATGATGATTTCTACATCATTGAAAGCAGGAAGTCCAACATTGAAATCCGTATTTCTCCCATCTCAAGGCAAACTGAGGGAAAACATGACTGGTTTTCTAAAGATACAATGCTTAATGCAAATCGGTGAAGTGTCCCTTTAAGTTCATATGGAGGTCAAGGTAAGTGACCCAATACTTTTGCCAATATAGTACTGTATACAGTATATACTGTATTTACAGCGTCCCGTTACCTACAATCCTGGTTTTGGGTTGCCGGATCCACCCCCCCTCTCCCACTTTACGAATGAAACAGTCATGTGGAGCAGAATAGTACCAGCCTCTTCAGCACAATAAGGAAAAGAGCACTGCTGCTCCTGTGGCGGCTGTCTTGCAAGCTGCCGTGTCTGAATGTGTCAAAAGCCCTCAGCAGTCATCCAGGGCAGCAAGTGGCCCTCTCTTGGCAGCAGAGGCAACAAGCAGGCTTCTCCAATCATCCAGACCAGGGGTGCGTTTCCCAAAACTGTTAGCAATTCAGTTGGTTGGCGATGGAAAATTGCATTGCAACCAACAGAGGTGCTAACTTAGTTAGCAACTATGGTTTTGGGAAGTGCACCTGACCCCAGCATGCATTGTTCCCAACCAGCAAGAGCAATGAACGGGTGTCTCCAGTTGTCCAGAGCAGTAAGTAGCACTCCCCAACTGGCGAGAGCAGTGAGCGAGCCTCTGCAATCGTCCAAACCAGCAAGAATTGTTCTCCAGTCTGTGAGAACAGAGTGAGTGGTCTCTCCAGAACAACAAGCAGCCCTCTCCAGGTATACGGTGCCAGACTGCAGATGGCTAGCTCAAGATCCTGCAGCTACTGGTACCTCCTCGCCTGTGAGCCAGGGTTCTGGGACTGGGATGGGGCTGGCATCACAAGAGACTCCCCATCAGCACTCTCCAACTACATACAAGACTGAAAGACATTCTCTTCAGGATTAAGTTGATTAAGGGTGTGAGGTCCATGGTGTCACTTGACAAAATATAACACACAAAAAAAAAAAAAAAATGTTTATATACTTTTCACTCAAAGACACTTTACAGTCTTTACATATGTACAAACAAACAAACAAACAAGGACAAGGTTACATTAACCGAGAATAAAAACACATGAATTAAGCAGAAGACAAAACTAGAGAGGTGCATGGGCAAAGAAAAAAGGAAAGCTGGGAAAGTCCATTAACAGGAAAAGGAGGTGAGTTTTGCAGACCTGTTTGAAGGATGGTAGGTGTTTGACTGTTTGATGTGGTTGTGGAGGGTGTTCCAGAGGGCAGAGCCCTGTTGTCCCAGGTCTATAGCTTGGTCCTGATGGTCTTGAGTGTGTTTGTATCAATAGACCTGCGGCGGCAGGCGGAGGTGATAGTACACGAGGAGGTCGGAGAGGTATGGAAGGGCACATATGAAAAATATGTGTCTGCTAGGGTGTCTCAAAGGTATTTAGAGCTGTGTATGGATATGTGGGTTGTCACCAGGATATATGTACTCTACATGTGTGCAATGATCCCTGCTATGCCACAGGAGTTGGGTGATACAGTGTTCTGTGTGAGTTCTATTTTGAAATGTCTTGTAGTCTCCTTTAAGGAGCATATGTTTTTGTTATGATTTATGCCCCAATGTGTTAGCATCTTGTTCACCCTTAATGTCTGTTTCGTGTCCATACAAGCCTGTGACAAGCTGCCATGTTGTGCCAGTGTCAGAATGCCTTTGCCAGTTGTCTTCAATTTACAAGGATCAGAATCACATTGTATCTGTCAAATATATTCACACATGCAAACAGGCTTTTGGTTTCACTCTGGTCATATAGTGGACAATATATAATGTAATATAGACAATAAACACAGCGGCTATACATAACACAATAAACAATGTCAAATGCAGTATGAAGTGCAATACCATAATGTAGATGTGAAGCAGAATGTAATAACTGCATAAAGAAGCCTGAATAAAGATAACTGATGGCAATTGGAAAGCAGCTGCTTCTATGTCTAGTTGTTTTGGTGCAGTTAGGACCTGGCCTAGAGGTGAGTATGACCGTATACTTGAATCAGTAGACATATACTGTAGCCTATAGGCTACGTCTACTGATTCAAGTAGAACTCAGTAGAGCATGCTAGTTAGATCCTGCCGGAGGGGAGTTGAAAAGGTTGTGTCCAGGGTGTGAGGGGCCCTTCATTATTTTACACGTTTCCTTGTTCTTGACACGTCCTAAAGAGAGAGAGCAGGCGGCGGACCCCCAGTGATCTTTTCAGCTGTTTCCACTTTGCCTATAGGCCTACCATTGCCTGCCTTTAGACCTCTATAAAGTGTGATTGTAGAAAGCTGATCTTATGCCTTTTATGACTTGTCAAGGGCATTTGAGTGTTGAGTAAATTAGATGGTTTAGGTTCAGTCGGGGCTAAACCAAAATATCGCCATCTCGTGGACAAATGTCGCAAGATTGTGTAGGCTAGCAGCACCTTTCTCTAGCAGGACTGTCTATGAGCAGGACAGGTAGCCTACACACTACCTAACGCAAACCACGGTAAGCTATGCTATGATAAAGAATGTCAATGAGGCTCTTACTCACACATGTTAGACGTTAGAGAGAAACCCATAGCTTAATATTTGTTCTGTTAACGAGTATTTATTGATTATATCAGTGACGCAAACATGTGCAGTCCCTTCTTTTACTGATTCATGAACATTCTTTGCGAAACTCACTACTGTCCAGCAGGTGGCACACTCAGCCTTTGCCATTTCATTCTGAACTTCTCTTGTGTCAAAATACAATTATTCACGACATGATTACCGTGTTTACGGCATTCCAAGATAAAATACAGTAAACACTATTTACTGGTTGGCTCATGAAGTTTTCTAACTGAGGCTCTGTAGATCTCCTTAAATATCATCTAATAGAGAAGGTAAGTGTGCCTATGTGAGGAATGTTTGCCGTTGGATAACATCTAACTGTTTTTGACAAAACACGTGTCCGTGCAGTTTACAGAGAAGTAGTAGGCTACTACTACCAGGTTGGTTGGTTGGAGGATTTTCTTCCGTGATAGTAGTTCACTGTCAGTTTTAACGCAAGCAACGATAACCAACTATAGTGTTGACACCGAGCTTATTTTGTGAAACAGATATACTTCAGTGTATGCTTCTTGCTTGCACTTGGCAATTATTTGGAGAAGTCACCTAATCTTGCATACATGCATTGTCAATGCGCAATGGCTAACCTGTTGAAAGATCCCGTGACGAGGTAACAGCCGACTGTGTTACTTAGGAGAATCATGCGAAAAAGATGTAAGGCACCGACCTTCACTCGCTCTGCCATATCACCCACAATCACGAAATAAGAGCCAGCCTAGTAACATTTTCGTTTACTCTGTAAATGAAAATAAACGGGGAATGCTGGCGCCAGTATCTTGAGTAAATAGCTCATGTACTCCCAGTGGAAATGAATGTCAAAATAATGTCAAAGAATAACATTGCGCTCGGTAGCACTGTAACATCTACACACAAAATACTGATTTATTGATTTTAGCTGATATCAGTGTCTAGTGCAAAACATTATCTGCCACACGGTTTGAGTATGTGAACTTGAATGAATGGATATTGAGGTGCTAGTTGTGCATGCTGTAAAGAAATCTGGTTTAACTGATCATTAATCTGTTGCATGGACACCTGTTTGGATCTGTTTGAAAAATAAATGCTTTAACAAATAAATGCTTTATCATTTGTTTGATTGCAGCAGCTTGGAATCATCCCAAATGCTCCTTTGCCACATTGCCTCCAGGTCCCTAGCTCCTCGGTTGAGCGATGCTGTCAGGGCCCGGCCGCCTGCCTCAAGGCCACTGGTCGAGATGGTGCGGTACAATTCAGGTGTCCATCTATCTCCTACAGTAGAGGTTATCTTTACACTTACAGGTTTCATGAATTAATACTAACCTTATGACCTTTAGTTGGTAGAAATGCTTTGGCAATACAAAGTGTATTTTTGACAAGACATCAAAGCTCTATTGAATCGAATGGATGGGCTGCATTGCCTGTCAACATGATTTCTGTCAACAGGATGTTGGCTGTTGTTGGCCTGTACAGTAACCATACTTTGGATTGGGATTAGATAGAGACTTTGCTCATGGTATCATTAGCCTGCTTGACGGCTCTATGTCAAAATCTCTATCAGGTTATGTTATTGATCTTTTGTGAAGTATTAGGTAGATGTCACAACATTTTGTGATTGCAGGTGGCATTTTGAATGTCTGTCTCAAAAATAAAAAGATTGCAGAATACTCGGGAAGCTGTTGTGCAAGTGGCTGCACTGTCCATGCCACGTTTGACCCATGGTGGTTTCCTAATACCACCCCATCTCTCTCTCTCCCACTTGCTTCCTGTCACTTTTTGCTGTCCTCTCTGAATCGAGGGGGAAAGCTTATATATAAATATGAATTGAATACACAAGCTGGCTTAGCCAAAATCCAGACAACAACAACAACAACAACAAGAGGCCACTTTGGTCTAATCCTCTCATTTGTGTCTTGCAGACATGGCCAAGTTCCGGGAGGTGTTCTCTAAGGCCAAGCACATCGCCATCATCACTGGGGCAGGTGTCAGTGCCGAGAGTGGTATTCCCACCTTCAGGGGAGCGGGGGGCCTCTGGCGGAAATGGAAAGCACAGGTGAGAAGTCCAACATGCCCAAACTATCAGACAGTTGCTCCTCCACACACCACCCCCTGTCTGACACCCCTGATTTCTTTTCTTTGTCTTTGCCTTTCTACCAAGCGTGGGTGTGGATATGAAAGAGGCCCAATGTCCATTAGTTATGTTGCTGGTATCAGGTGGTGCGTCGGTGATCTCTTCGGTGGAGGAATGATTAGGCAATTTGTAAAGGATGCAATAACGCCTGCCTTCCGTTCGCCTTTCAAAATGTAAACTAAACTTAGTGATTTATCGCAAATCAAATTGAATTACTTTCTATCTATGCAAAGTGTCTTCGTACAGATCCATTTAATGACATTGCAAAGATGAGGTGTCAGTCAATTAGCAGCCTGTCATTTCTGTCTGTTTATCTCTGTCCTTTGGGGTACTCATGTCGCACGTGTCTACACGCCACTACAGACCTGTCAGTCATTGGCCAATCACAGTGGTCACTGCGAGCAAGCTCATGCATGATAATTGACGTCAATCATGGCAGCGTAGCTCTTATCTTATCTTGGGAGTATGGACATTTTTCCATACTAAAAGTTGGTCTCAAAAACCTTGTGGAGAGCGTTTATGAGCAAACCCTTAGTTTCAAACTTGTAATTGAATTTAGGAGTATTTATGACTTCTCCTTTTAACGTTTATTACTCATAAAATCTTGAAAGGCTCGCCAGTTATGAAATGACCTTGTGATTTACTCGGGGGTAAATATTGACTTGGGCAAGACATTTTCTTCAACTCATCATACATGAAGGATGTCAGACCACCATCAAAGGTCTTGTTTTGTCGTCAGGGTATTGGTCAAAGTTTATGTTTTATCTATGTGTCAGTGTTGAGTAAGTCTGCGTGGTTATTTTCCTCCGTGCTGATCCCGTCAATGATCCATGAGCTTGCAATAACAACTTGTGCAACACCAGGATCATCCATCCATCCATCCTAAGGCAATGCTGTTGGACCTCCACAGCTGTGCAGCAGTTTCCATTTACAAGAGCAGAGATCAGAGGCGCTGCAGATGTCTTGCTGTCATCACCCCCCAGCCCTCCACCACCCACCCCCCCACACACACACACATACACACACACACACACACACACACACACACACACACACACACACACACACGTACACACACCACCCACCCCCTGCTCTGTTGAACCCCCTCAGTAGTGTTTCCAAGCGTCTCTTCACCAGAGGGGATTTAAATGAATCTGTTACTTTCATAGTGTCAAGATTAATATCACTGCTGTTTGAATGTGTTGTGTGTGTGCGCGTGTGTGTGATGTTGATGTTATGGGAAAGTTTGATGTCTAATTTTGCTCCTTCTGAAGCCACACCAGCAATGAGATTACCGTAATTTCTTTGCTAACTGTATACAGTATGCTGCACCAAATGGCAGCAATAAATGAGAATGTGTTAATTCCAGTTGGAGGTGGATCTGGAGATCTTTCTGATCAGGATTACATATCTTCTTCATCCCCTGGCCTTATCTCTAGCAGGTCCTTCCAGTTCTGGACCCAGCACTTTTTTTTAATCACTCCTGGCCCTTCATCTTGACGGGACTTGTCCCTCCTCTCCCTCTCTCTCTCCCTCTCTCTCTCTCTCTCTCCCCCCTCTCTCTCAGGACCTGGCCACTCCAGAGGCCTTCTCCAGGGACCCGTCTCGCATCTGGGAGTTCTACCATCACCGGCGCGAGGTGACACTGAGCAAGGTGCCCAACCCGGCGCACTTCGCCATCGCAGAGTGCGAGGCGCGCCTCCGCAAGCAGGGCCGCTCCGTGGTGGTCATCACGCAGAACGTGGACGAGCTCCACACCCGCGCCGGCTCCAAGCACGTGCTGGAGATCCACGGTATGGACTCTGAGAGGAGGTCGATTTTTTTTAGCCGGGCTGAAAAAGAAGGAGAAATGTAGAGGAGCTGGGTTCCTTTTACCTGGGTTGTAGTACACCGCACTCTCAAACACCAAGGTGCCAGAAAAACGTCTGTAAAATATCTAGGAGAAAAATCTCCGCACCTGGGTTAATTCTAAAACCCTTCCCTTTAAAGCAAACTTTGTCGGCTCTTTGTCATAATGACTTTTTGTCACCTTTCCCTCGTTGAACTATACACTTCTTCAGTCAGGTGATCGCTCAACAATATCATCAGCATCGGCATGATCGAGGTAGCGTTAAAAATGCTCCCTGCCCTTACTGTGTTACCAGATTGTGTAAGACGACGTAATTATTCTTGTCACCGTTTTGTATCACAAATTATTTTTAACGCTGGGATTATGTAAAGCAGGGTGGTGTGGTGTGGTCTTGCTTTGAGCTTCTTCTTCTTTCCTCTCGACTTAGCCTTCTCCAAACTGTGCTGAATACATTACAGTAACCCCCCCGAGGTGCACTGAGAATCACAGCGCAATCAACACGCTGATAAAACATGCTAATTATTGTACTGCATTCATTAACAGACCTGCATATCATTAGGAAGGTGTGTAATGTTGTGGCTGCTGTGACATTCTTTCCAGTGAAGTTTCTGGCACCTTAATGTTCCAAAAAGGTATCTGTATGGAGGTCGTCTTGATTTTGATGCTGATTTGTTCCACAAATGGCATGCAGAGATAATGCTCCGACTGGAGAGAGTTGACACAGTGTCTCTTCTCCCTTCGCTCTAATTCAGGTAATTTGTTCAAGACCCGCTGTATCAGCTGCGGAAGTATAGAGGCCAATCACAAGAGCCCCATCTGTCCGTCGCTGCTGGGCAAAGGGTACGTTGCATCAGCATCTCACTCGCTCGATACACCGCATATGCATCAACAGCACTGGTCATTTCTTGATGTGTCTCTTTTATTTATTTATTTATTTCGTTTGTTTGTTTATTTGTGTTTTTGTTTTGAAACCCCAGCGCACCTGACCCAGAAACCAGCGATGCCCGTATTCCTGTCAATGATTTGCCCAGGTACATAAGCCAAGTCCACACCTGAGTGACTGAGGAACATTTCCTTTAGCTGCTGACACATCATGTTGTCCTCTAAGGACAATGAAGATGTGTTTTTTTTCTGTCTGAATTGAACGTCAGCCCTGCCCAAAGAAGGAATGCTGCTTCACAAGTGAAAGGGGAACATGCAGTACCGTAGACGGCCACAAGATGGCACCGCTGTGTGAATGCTGTGTTTAGCTGGGAGGGGGGTCAGTTTAAAAGAGCAGTCATATTCAGTGTTTATCCTTTAAAGTGAGTGTAATGGCCGCTGTGGGAGGGTTTCTCAGAACGTGTGTGGTCTAATTCTTAAATCGCCACGGGCAGCTGCAGCAAAGCAGAGTGCTCATAGCAAACCACGGGCCTCGTTGAAAAAAAATGTGTGATGTGATGTTTACCAACTGGCTAATTAATCTGCCCTAAAATGGGATCCTCACAGTCTCGAGCAAACATTCGGGGAAGTGAGAATTTGATGAGTTTCATTTAACCTGATTCCCTTCTAAGCAGACGAGTGCAAAAAGCATCATCTGCCTGATAGATGGAGTTGTTCAGTGAAGAAGCCAGGTCTGAGGATTATGTGAGGGAGAGAGGACTACTAAACAGCGCGTGTGTGTGTGTGTGTGTGTGTGTGTGTCTTATTCTATTCTGTGAAGGAAAAGAAAGGACTACTGGATAGTGTGTGACTGATTGTGTCCTGTGGTAGGGAGGTTACTACTGAGCAGTGTGTGACTGATTGTACTACTGAACAGTGTGTGACTGATTGTGTCCTGTGGTAGGGAGGTTACTACTGAACAGTGTGTGACTGATTGTGTCCTGTGGTAGGGAGGTTACTACTGAACAGTGTGTGACTGATTGTGTCCTGTGGTAGGGAGGTTACTACTGAACAGTGTGTGACTGATTGTGTCCTGTGGTAGGGAGGTTACTACTGAACAGTGTGTGACTGATTGTGTCCTGTGGTAGGGAGGTTACTACTGAACAGTGTGTGACTGATTGTGTCCTGTAGTAGGGAGGTTACTACTGAACAGTGTGTGACTGATTGTGTCCTGTGGTAGGGAGGTTACTACTGAACAGTGTGTGACTGATTGTGTCCTGTAGTAGGGAGGTTACTACTGAACAGTGTGTGACTGATTGTGTCCTGTGGTAGGGAGGTTACTACTGAACAGTGTGTGACTGATTGTACTACTGAACAGTGTGTGACTGATTGTGTCCTGTGGCGTGGCAGGTGCGAGGACAGCGGCTGCCATGGTCTGCTGCGACCTGATGTGGTCTGGTTTGGCGAGACTCTGGACTCCAACGTTCTGACGCAGGTGGAGAAGGAGCTGGACATGTGTGACCTCTGCCTGGTGGTGAGTCACTCACACACACACACACACAAATACACACACACAATTACACACACACACACACACACACACACACACACACACACACACACACACACACACACACACACACACACACACACACACACACACACACACACACACACACACACACACACACACACACCGACTGTGCTCTCTGCATGCACTGCATGACCTGGGTTAAACACCCCTGCCGGCAGACAGCAAGATGAGCGGGCACTAGTGGAGATGTAGTACATGGCCAAGCAACGATCTCTAGTGAATATGAAACGGATGCACCCAGTGTGTTTACAAATAGACAATAGACATGATCACTGATTGTACATAGTACATTAAATAGTGATGTATATAAAACAATAGCATAATGTGTGTAAATTAGTATGGCACATATGATATGATATCATACGGTTTGGTTGGTACATAGATTCCACAGGGTCAAATGCTATGAAAGATGTCTATGATGCCAAAGATAGTTTTGGTGTGAAATATATCTAATGGTGTGACTGTGAAGGTGCGAAGAAATCGTCAGCGGTTCTTTTGCTTTCTGCTCAGGTGGGCACGTCCTCAGTGGTGTACCCGGCGGCCATGTTTGGCCCACAGGTGGCCTCACGAAGAATGCCCGTGGTGGAATTCAACACCAACATCACCCCCAAAACCACCTACTTCACGTGAGTTATCTGATTCTGCTGCCCCGAGGTGGATCTCTTTCTACGCTCTCTCTACATGTAGCAAGCGATCAGTAGGCCACATGGCTGCGGTGGTAGAAGGACCATAGCTGATCGTATTAACACAGATAAAAAATATGGCGGTCACACTTTTACATAGACACCCTGCCCACAGGCAGATATTATCAACAAACTGTGTTAACTACACTTGATGGTTAAGGATTAAAATACATTCTTCATCTCACACCACTTTCTCCAACATTTTTGATACTGGTAGACACCGCTTCAACACAGCATATTAATACCATCTTGATTTAATAACAGAAAACAAGTGGAACATCAAAACATAGTGAAGGATCTTGTAAATATGTGATATTGAAAAAAAAGGACTGTAGATAGTTCTAATGGCTATTGCTGGTATTCAAAATACAGGCCAAAGTATCAACCTTAATCTCTAAGAGAGCAAACTGGTTAAACTGGTTAAACTGGTTATTTAGTAGAGAATTTTTTTAACAACCAAGCCTAACAAACAAACATTAAAAACACATTCCAAACATTTCCGTAGAGATCAATGTGACCACGCACTGGTGTATCACTAAAACCACCCATATCCAGTAGCATAAAATATAGATGTTAAAGATATTTGCAGAGATCTTGCTAGGCTTGTGTATTGTAAAATATATTAGCAGAGATCTTGCTAGGCTTGTGTATTGTAAAAGATAATAGCAGAGATCTTGCTAGGCTTTTGTAAAAAATATTAGCAGAGATCTTGCTAGGCTTGTGTGTTGTAAAAGATATTAGGAGAGATCTTGCTAGGCTTGTGTATTGTAAAATATATTAGCAGAGATCTTGCTAGGCTTGTGTGTTGTAAAAAATATTAGCAGAGATCTTGCCAGGCTTGTGTGTTGTACAAGATATTAGCAGAGATCTTGATAGGCATGTGTATTGTAAAAAATATTAGCAGAGATCTTCCTAGGCTTGTGTATTGTAAAAAATATTAGCAGAGATCTTGCTAGGCTTGTGTGTTGTACAAGATATTAGCAGAGATCTTGCTTGGCTTGTGTATTGTAAAAAATATTAGCAGAGATCTTGCTAGGCTTGTGTGTTGTACAAGATATTAGCAGAGATCTTGCTAGGCTTGTGTTGTACCACATGTAGCACAATGACCACTGGCAAGACCTTACTGTAAGTCACTGTCGCAATTGGCTGTTTACAGACATCACATTCGGGGGCCATGCGGGACAACGCTGCCTCTTGCCCTCGCACGTCATGAGTCGGAGGTCATCTGACTGCTCATGCACCTGAAGCCAGAGGACATTGACCCCTTCATGGGTCACTGGAGCTGCACAAATATGCCTCGTCTCTCTGGACAACTGGAAAGTTATTTCAACTGCCTTATGCGTCGGACTTTGTCGGTGGTCCAAATCTTTGTCGCTGGAGACATTCTCCAGTTTTAGGAATAGCTTCTATTTCTCGGGCTTAACTTGAATGGGATGTGGGACTGTGATAGAGGGGGTTTATCAGTGGGTTTGTAGTGTGATAACATGTAGTTTGCAGAGAGCTGTATTTATTATGTTTAGTGTGAATGAGGGAACAGCTGTCATCTCACATGGGCTGGTACGGTCACAATGCATTCAGTGCGGTCCTCGCTTATCACAGGTGCTGGGACACGGTTTCGGTGCCTTCTACACTGCTACTCTTACATTGTATATCAGTGCTGCTCCGTGCAGACGGTGCATTAGGGACTATTCACAGGATATTAACAGTCATGATTTTCAAGTGCTGCTTCTGCAAAGGGAGATTTAAAAAAAAAAAAGTCTGCCATCGCTAGGCGGTTGGACCCACCCAGTTCGCAGGGTGACTTATAAGGATGGTACGTGCTGAGAGCTCCAACAGTCCGTCTGGAAGTGACAAAGCAAAGTGTGTCATTATCTGTGCATGGGATATATGCAAGGGATCAGGCAGGTAGTGCAGCTTTACATGCCATGCAATGGCCAGTTACATTTAAAAAAAAAAGCATTTTCAAAGCAGTTTACAGTTATTGCCTTACTCTTACTTGATTAACCAAACATTGTATGGAGCACTTTGTGTAATGGTAGAACGATATGAATTGATCACAAATGGATTGAGAGAGGAAGCCACGGAGGCTTTCTAAATGAGTACCAAAACCCCAGGAGATTAAGAGGAGGGGGTAGGGATCCGTTCACACTGCTGCGTTTCTATAATGTCCGGATCATTCTGTTACATTCCAAACCTTAGTTAAAAACTGGAGGATCTTTATACTGGTGTAAGGAGGTGACCAAAGTGCCAATATATATTGCCTTTACATATGTCTTTTTTGTTGTTGTTGTTGTTTGGCTGTGTACGCACAATTCTCACAGTTTTCAATATTCCGACTCTCTCTGAATGTACTCCAGGGTGATGATTGACACTATGGCTCTACATGTTCAATTCAAGTGATGTGCTTCCTTGTTTCTTGTCACTTGTGCTCTCACTTCTGCTTCATGTCCTCGTGGTCGAGCAAGGGCACGTCTGTGTGTGGTATGTAATTGTATGTCCAGAGGCATTATTGGTGTCTTTTCAACACACTCCAAGGGTCTATGATATTAACTGTGTATTGGGAAAGGAATGTGACCCAGCTTTGACCAAATCTGGCGTGCATATTTCAAATCATTCTTCTTTAATAATGCTATAGTTGTTAATCGCTTGAACTCAGTGTTCTCTTCGGTGTGTACTGAAATCCGAACGCAATCCAAACTACATGTTGTTTACGTCACTGTCTAGGAAGCATAGCTATGCAGTGTGTGTACCAGGAGACTGACCATGGGCACATCACTACTGTGTTTCACTTCAGCTGAAATTTCGCGCACATTAATACAAACTAAACACATATAACACTCAGGACTCAGCATGATGTATTGGGAGACAGTGTATCCATTCAAACATTCTCTGGTAGATTGCAAAATGAGTGTTTTATACTTGATCTGGAATCATAATAAAGAACTTAGAGATGCATATCCTTGCCTGAACTGTGTGTATTTGGTGATCTTATATAATTGTTGGAAAATATTATGTAATTATCTATTTCATTGTTTATGCTAATGTTTATTACTGTTATGCTGCTGATAATGTCAAATGAATCAATTATGTCATGTCATTGACTTAAAGTAACACAGTGAAGGAATTTTGTCAATTTTACTTGGGAACTGGCTACTGTGTACCCAATTCATCTCTAAATGAGGAACAGGGTCTTGTTCCTACCCATGAAATCAGTGTTGCGTTCTAAATGTTCTGGAAACGTCCAATCAATGTCGGAGATTCCATTCTCCTTATGGTCAGTGTAACAGTAGTGCTAAGTTAATGTAATGATTATGATTGGGCTCTGTAGAGTTGATCTTAGCTGTTAGCTCAACCACTTTGAGTTCAGATCTGGTAATTGCAACGGCTGCTTACTTAGACGACTATCTGAGGTCCATCACTGAACATATGAGCATGCACTTTATCCACAGCCTCAAGTGACAAGAGAGCAATGCTCTCTCAGCACTTAATGATTACATAGCCCACCAGGAAGTCACTGCCATTTCCACTTATTTTGAATACATTAGTTCAAATTGACTTCACGCTCCGGCGAACAAACGAATAGGTGCCTTGTTAGCCGTAGCAGCATATGATAACATAGCACGGCTGTGATAAATGTCCCAGAAATATTGAGCAATATAGTTGCTGCAGTCCGGTGGAGATGGGCTATATGAGTGTGACCCCGTGTACTCCTGGAATAATGGCCGCTCATTCAGGGAGCACTGCGGAGGAGATAAGAGAGGAGGGGGGGTGGGGGATGATGCCAGTACAGTGTGACCCACTGATGAGTGAACTAATGGAGTCATTTCTTCTGCTTTGGGCTCCGTGAATATCCTTTCTCTCCTCCTCTTCTGGGCGAGAAAGAAAGAGCGGCCGATGGAACAAGGCACCTGATTTCAATAGAGAGGAGAGAGGCTCAACTTAAGACTGGATGCTCTGAAACTAAAGAAAGCGCATGTCTCGACGCACGTATTTGTACTGTTTGTATTTTTTATCTCTATCTCTCTTGCTCATCCATGCATGATCATCTAGGTCGAATATGACTTCTTGACCATGATAGGCTGAGTATCATAAATATTGATCCATTGTGGCGTCATAAGCGGGTGTGAATAAATAATGTGGTGGATTTTCTCCTCCTGATTTCCAAAAGAGCTCTTGTTTTGATGTAAAGTGCTTTCGGCGTGGAATATAGTTTAGAGATATACGGATATACACTATATGGCTGAGTATGCCCTGCCTGGGCTCTCTGGTTATTTTCCACTCTGGGGGCTTAATAATGGTGACCAAGGATCAGTGCCCGTGGCCAGATGTGTTAATCAGTCCCAGACTTAAAGAAAAGCAATCGGGACGGAGCGCACAGGAGCAAGTGCAGTCCTCTCTGCCAGTCTATGACCAGGGCCATGGCAGATGTCCAGAAGAGGACACCCAGGGCTTAGCCTCTGACCCACAGCTACAGTCTATTAGCGACAAAGGACAGACCTGCTCTACACAAATAGATGGTAGGAGTGATCATGTACACAAGCAGAAAACAAATAGTGGATTCGAGAGGAGGAAATGTGCTTGGCCCTTGTTAAGCGTCGAGAAAGCAAAGGGACGCAGCTTTTTGTTGCAGTAGCACAATGCAAATCAAATAGACTCGCTCCAACGCTGAAAGATGGTGCCTTTTTATAGCGTTGGGATTAAATATGTTTTATGGATTTGAATGTCTGAGATTGGGTCAGACACACACAGCTGTCTGTCAAATATGCCTTCTTGCTGAGGCTTACCAAGGTGGCGTCTATTTATAGCAGCCATCAATACGCCGCCTCCCTTGAAACTACAGGCTGAAGGTGGCTGCTTCTCACACAAGCACAGCTTGAAAGGGAGAGCGCGAGAGAGAATAATCTCCTTTCTCTAACCTCACTGGGAAACTGCTGCTGTTTACTGTGCTGGGCCACAAACACTCAGGTTTCTTGCTAATCTGTCACCATGGGAACTGTTTTAATTTAAGAAGCCATGACAGTTTCCCATGAGCACCCCTTCTTTGTCGACTCCTTTTTATCACATATCCCCATCAGCAGGCGGCAAGAATGGGAGGCAGGCACGATTGGGAATGAATTTGGAGTATATTGTGTCGGATGGAGAGAGACAGCTTACATTTGATCACATCAGCGGGCTGTTGTCTCGTTGCAGTTGTTCTTAGTACTGACTGATTTGAAGTAGAGAGGGAAGGCAAGTTCAGACATGCACTGTGAGGTGAAATCGGAAAAGGGGAAATAGTCTGCAACCAACAAACGAGAGGGGGGGGGGGGGGAGCGGGGGCTCTGTGGGAAGCCAGCTTCTTTTCTGTCAGGCCTGTTTTCTCTGTTGGCTGTCCCGGGCGGGGTTGTTTGTAAGTCTGTGATAGGCACACAGGTTGTTAATCTCCCATAAACCCTGCCTAATTAGGATCAGGGCACCTCTCTACCTCTCCTGATTATTGATTATAGATGTTCCCTACACTCAAAAAAAGGATTAGTTGAATTTACTTAAAAAAATCATGGAAAGTATTTCCACATGATTAAATAACTTACTTTCAACATTAAGCAATATCTTTGGTCCAACTTAAGGTACTTTGGTTAGTTCAACTTTATTTGTTAGGGTCCATTAAACTTGTTTGCAAGGTTTGGAGCCCACATAATTTACTTAGGTTGGGTTAACACAATCTATTTAAGTTGATTTAACTTATTGAAAACTACTTCAAATTAAGTTGCACAAACCCAAGTAAATCAAGTTGGTTCAAATGAATTACTTCATGCTGAAAGAGAGCAATTGAATCACATGGAAATACTTTCCATGATTTAATTAACTCTGTTCAAAGTATTACATTTAAGTTAACACCAAAAGGGGTAAACATTATGCAATGACAGGCCTAAAAGATAAAACAAATAACAGACAAAGATGTTTTTTGATATACAAACTGTATTTCAAGCCTTATATTCACATTACGGTTTAAGTCCACCACATTCAACTTTTATATTGAAAGAGCCTAACATACAAAAAAACCCATCACAATATTGTAAAGCTATATTGCATGTTAAGGGTTCAAGTGCACATTTAAATGCTCACTGAAGTGCATATCGTGTGTTTTCACATAACAGATACAATTAAACATTGTTTAGAAAGTAGAAACTGTAGCTGCTCATATAACTAAACATAGTCCAAAAGCAAATGGTACGTTACGTAGCTCCTATGGCCTCAAGAACGATCCAAACGTCCTCTTGGGGGGACGCCAAATATATGCCATATATGGTCTCTGCCGTGGCCGTGTGACTACGAACACCTGGCTGTAACAAAACAAGAGATTTTTTAAAGTGCTCATTATCTGTTATACACTATATTGCCAAAAGTATTGGGTCACCTGCCTTGACCCCCACATGAACTTCAGTCACATCCTATTCTTAATCCATAGGGCTCAATATGACATTGGTCCACCCTTTGCAGCTATAACAGCTTCAACTCCTCTGGGAAGGCTTTCCACAATATTTAGGAGTGTTTATGGGACTTTTTGCCCATTCTTTCAGCATATTTGTGAAGTCATACACTGATGTTGGACGAGGAGACTGGCTCTCAGTCTCTGCTTTAATTCATCCCAAAGGTGTTCTATTGGGTTGAGGTCAGGACTCTGTGGAGGCCAGTCAAGTTCATCCACACCAAACTCTGTCATCCATGTCTGTATGGACCTTGCTTGGTGCACTGGTACACAGTCATGTTGGAACAGGAAGTGGCCATCTCCAAACTGTTCCACAAAGTTGGGAGCATGGAATTGTCTAAAATCTCTTGGTTAATGCTGAAGCATTCAGAGTTTTCACTGGAACTTAGAGGCCAAGCCCAGCTCGGGGATGGCCTGTTCCTGTTCCAACATGAGCAAGGTCCATAAAGTATTTCTGACTGGCCTGCACAGAGTCCTGACCTCAACCCAACAGAACACCTTTGAGATGAATTAGAGCGCAGACTGAGAACCAGTCTCCTCATCCAACATCAGTGTGACCTCACATGCGCTTCTGGGATAATGCTCAAAATTCTCTTCAACAAACTCCTACACCTTGTGGAAAGCCTTCCCAGAAGAGTTGAAGCTGTTATAGCTGCAAAGGGTGGACCGACATCATATTAAACCCTATGGATTAAGGATAGGATGTGACTGAAGTTCATATGGGGGTCAAGGCAGGTGACCCAATACTTTTAGCAATATAGTAATAAACACATTCTATACTATTAAAAGACATTCTGTACTATTAAAATTTGATTAGTAAAATAAATCAAATTAACTTGTGGAATACATACCATGTATTCCTTCACGACGCTCTAAGGGTCTTCATTCATATAGGCACAGTCCCTTGAGAGGAGAGCACATTCGTGGCAGACATCAATGCCAGAATCCTGTATATCAGAGAATAAAACAAACACACCTTGCAACAACCACACCATGGTACCTCATGCTGGCTATGGCAATTATTGATAGCACTTTTAATTTGAAAAAAATAAATGATCAAAACATTATCTCCCCATTGAAAGTACGAAGAATTTATCTGACCATGTTCCAAATCTCTAATGCCTGGTTGAACACTCATTAACAAGGTTATCATACCTCAGTCATAGGTACTAAATGCCTTCATCAGGTTTGCTGATGGAGCATCCATCCAGTGATCCCTTGAATTCCGCACACAGCTATGGGAAAAAAAATAAAACAACAAAAGTCATGTCATCAATTTTTAATTGTAGATTATGTAAAACAGAAAGGATTTTGCTTCACTTACATCACGCACATTGAAAATGCTGGCCACCTCGTCTTAATGGGTGCATCTCAGACTACTTCTTGATGTCGGTGGGCAAAAATCTGATCAACAACAACACCTGATCCTCATTATTCATTTTCTCCACCTCTGATAGGAGCACTATTTGTTTATTAACTTGCACTTTTCTTGACTTTTAGGCTAGGTAATGAAAAAGTTCAAATCACAAGAGTGCACCTTTACCTTGTGGTCACTGGTAGCCTGGCACACCCTCCCAGTGACGTAACACCTTCGGCGTTGCTGTGGCTGGTCTGGTCAACTGCTAATCGGGAAGGATTTCTGAATTCCCAAAATCTGCGGAACTGCCCCCTTTGGTCGAGAACCAATCAACTTTGAGCAGCTCCAACGGCTCTGGGTAGAGGCATGTTCAAGGCAGA
>NC_084995.1:38925257-38947757 GCF_963854185.1 Sardina pilchardus | reverse complement strand
ATCACTTAGATAAGTTAACTCCACTGTTGCACAGGACACACACACACACACACAAACACTTTAAATTCTAGTCTGATGGCGTCCCTGTTCAGGGGTCATACTCATAAAGAATATTAAGGCTAAAAGTAACTCCTTACTTGCAAATTTAAGAGAAACTCATAAAAATAATTGACTCCTCATTTTTTTGGACTAAGAGTGATTCAGAGGAGTAGAGGAGCCGTCCAGCAACTGGAAAGTTGCCGGTTCCAGTCCAACTCCTCCTGACCCTGTACTTCAGGAACTTGTGAGGGAATAATTGTGTATTGCAACTAAGGGATATAATAACGCCACCAACAACAACCAAGACCATTCGTTGTTAACATGTAAGCTGAATAACGTTTCATTATAAATCAAATTAAATTGTTTCTCCTCCGTCCAAACGTAGCCTAATTGGCTTTATGCAAATTAATTTAAAATATGTTGCAAAGATAGCCTACTGGGTAGCCAACTGCATCAATCCATAGTGTATTTCATCAGGCTAGGCTATTTGCTTTGTCTTACTCATTCTTACTCTTTACTCATGTAGGCTAATTATTCCTCATCTACCATCCTTTGCAGTAGGCCTGCTTGTGTAGGGAACGCATTCTCACCAACAAAGACCTGTCACCTGTCAACTCATCATCGTAGGGGAGGGTTTTGGCATCATTCCCGTGTTATAATCATCAGCCAATCAAGGTGGCCACTTCAATCCAGCTTGTGCATGAGTAATGACGTGAACCATAGCAACTCATAAGAGCTCTGAGTTGTCATTTTTCCTTACTAAGATAAGATAAGATCTGAGAGGCTGTGTGAGTCGTTTTTAAGAGAAAACTCCTTGCTAAAAACTTTTTAGTAGACTACATTTTAGGAGTCCTCCTAGCAGTAAGATAAAAATGCTTGGTGAATACGCCCCCCAGATTTCGAAAGAGTTGCAGAGTGCAATGAACCATTTTCTCTATGAGAGTCCATCTCAGGCAGGAACCCTCCTCGGGCCACCTGGAGCTCTACGGGGGCCTGCGTGGGCCACAGCTCACACATGACAAATGGAGTCCGTGCTGCCCTGAGAGGCTCCGCACCTCCACAGTGTAATCAGCACCGCCCAGACAAATGGCCTCCCACCAGCTATGTTCCACGGGTGGGCATTTCAAAGTGCCATGCAACAAATGGCAAACTTATTATCAGTGGTCTGGTAGTGGAAGTGCAGTGTGCCCCAGGGCACAAAGTATATTATTTTATGATTTGTGTTTGATGTAGTTAGGAATGCTGTTTGTCGCTGCACATTTGCAGTGTTGTGTCACAAATGATTAAATGATCCTGAGTATGAAATATGAACATATGAGGATTTGTTCAGTATTATTACAGATGTATGTTACTGCACTTGGGTTGTCCTACCTGATCATGATGCATCGGCTTACAAAAGGGCCTGTGGGTTGCAACGGCTGTAGGCTTTCATCCCTCTCTCTCTCTCTCTCTCTCTCTCTCTCTGTGGAGTGAAAACATCTGTCTATCCGATGTGCATGTCCTTCACAAAGATTTGTCTCAAAGCGTGTGTGGCCGGAGCGTGAGAGAGCACCAGCGCTGTGTGTGTTTGGCATTCACACGGCTTCACCTGGGCCAGAAATGGGCTTGTGTGGAGAGATGATCCATGATCCCGGCCAGTCCCATTACGGAGGCATTGAGACAATCTGCCTATGGGGACTGCTGCTATTTCATGTGTGGTGCTCACCGGCTTGGACAGGTTGGGGCGAGTGTGTGTGTGTGTGTGTGTGTGTGTGTGTGTGTGTGTGTGTGTGTGTGTGTGTGTGTGTGTGTGTGTGTGTGTGTGTGTGTGTGTGTGTGTGTGTGTGTGGGGGGGGGGGGGGGGGGGGGGGGAGGGGGGGGGGCTTTAGTCCCTCTAAGCACAGCACTAATACCCACCTGATGACAACTAGCCCTACTGCACTCAGCACTACCCAAAACACCCCTGGGCGTATGGCTTGAGGAGCCACGCAGAGAGACATGAGGGATGAGGAACATATTGCATGTTGCACTAACGCACACATGCACACACACATTGCCGATCCATCATGATTGCAGACTCATGAAAATACAGTGTAGTAATGAACACATGAATACATACGTGAGTGAGTGTGAGTTCTGCCATAGGGATGAGATGGGTTATATTATGGTGCTGCATACCCAGTGACTGACCTATAAAGAATATGAGCTCAGTCCAGCTCAGATAATGGATAAAGGCTTAGCCCAGAGATGAGTGGCTATGAAGTGGGAAACACATAAGATGGCTGTGATTGTGATACAGGATATATTGTGTGCGTGTACGCGCGTGTGTGTGTGCGTACATGTGTGTGCGTGTGTGTGTGTGTGTGTTTGGTCCTGCATGAGAAGCGACTTGTAGCGAAGATGAGATGAGTTGTTGAGATGAACATACGTGTGTTTGTCTTAAGGCCCCGGTCTCTTAAGGCACATGGCCATCAAGTGTGCATGGCAGTATGCACAGACATAGCCTATGATATATGAGGTGTTAGGGTGTGTATGTGTGTGCGCGCACACGTGTGTGTGTGTGTGTGTGTGTGTGCGTGTGCGTGTGCATGTGTGTGTGTGTGTGTGTGTGCATGCGTGTGTGTGTGTGTGTGTGTGTGTGTGCGTTTGTGTGTATTTGTGAGCCAACCCTCTTCCTTTCTGGGCTATTTTTGATCCAGTGTCAGCTCCTGTTTCTATGACAGCTCTGACAGACAGCGGAAGGGAAATGAAGGAGGGGGGTGTGGGGGGGGGCTCCAAAAAAAATCACCATAGAAATGACTCAAATTGGATTTTGCTGCTTGTGACTCTGAGACATTGGCTCTGAGTGTGGGTATCGATGGGCAGAGACACCAGCTGGAACCCCGGCCAGGGCACTCTCAGGGCCGGGCAGCACACACACTGCCACTGGTCTCCGGAGCGGCTGGCCTTTTCAGAGACCGCATGGGCACATTCACCAAAGGGTGCTGGCGTGAGACTTTCTCTTTGTAAAAAGTGTCTGTCCAATAGTAATATTGCTTAGTTATGTTGTAATAATAATAATATGATAATGTTAATAATAATAATAATCATTATAAAAATTGTAATTATTATTATTATTATTATACACTGTGCATGTGTGTGTGTGTGTGCTTGCTTGGGAGGGGGGTGAGTAATGGAAGGCCTGCGGAGTTTCACCGTGTGTACCTGGGGACTGGTGAGCAGGAGATTGAGGTGGGCCAGGAGGGGTCAGGATGCTCTCTCTCTCTCTTCGTCAGATGCCCTTGGACCACGGTTCACTGCCGTCCGCTCCCACCAGGCTCCCCTCCTTTGTTCTCAGCCAATGAGGGGCTGGGCAAGTGTGTCCATTGACTGACACCTGATGCCCATCAAAAGCTCCAGATAATGGAACACATGCTCCCCCTTCCCCTCGCCTTTCATCCCAGGGCTTAATTTAGGAGCCGGCCCGGGAGGCCCGCGAGGAATTGCCCTGTTTGGAATGATGGGAAAGCTGTTTGTTTAGCCAGGGAAACAAAGTGCCTCATGACTGACCTCATGCCTCCTTTGGAAATCACCAAAAAGTGGTCCATTTTCTGATTGCCCATGAGTCTTTTATGTGCGCACAGACCCAACCACCCGCAACACACACACACACACACACACACACAGACAGAGGAGATCATTGCCACCCCGCCCATCATAAGATGCTTTGTAGCTCGTCTGCAGCTCCTCCAGACAGGTTTCCTGGAGCGGAAGTCCACAGATCATCATGTGGGTGGCTACTATGTATTGCAATCTGACATTTCTCCTGTCAAGAATAAAGCATGAGTCAGCGCGCCGCACTTCGAAGTAACTGGACAAATAAGGCTTCACGGACACACACACACACACACACGCACACATACACATACACGCCTGCGCGCGCACACACAAACACACACACACACGCAGAGACACACACAAAGGTCCACATACTCGCTTTGTGCTTTTTTCTCGCTCTTCTCCTGTCCATCTGTCCATCTCTGTGTTCCCACTGCAGTCGCTTCACTTCCTGTGTAACCCCCACCCATCACTGTACTTCAGTTCTCCACACGCACAGCAGAAACTACTCCAGCAGCCACTTCACCCCCCCCCCCCCTCCCCCGCACACACACACACACACACACACACACACACACACACTTTGCAGTGTGTGACAATCTTGCAGAATAATTCAATTTGACTAAGTCACATGAATCTAAGAAACATTTCCGCCCCCTTCTGATGATAGCAGCCTGAGGCTGCCGGAGCAGTCCCGGAGGACCAGTGTAGCGGACCACTGTATCATAATGCACAGAGTATTAGAAGTGATGTCTCTGATCACTATGTGCATACTAAACACAGTTAGGGTCCCCGCACCGTGGCGTGCAGACTATCCAAAGGCATTGCTATAGCACATATGATTAGATTGGATTAGAATAGATTACGGTACATTACGTTCAATTTTATTGTCATTGTGCAGAGTAGCCTACAAGTACAAAGACAACAAAATGCAGTTTGTGTCTAACCAGAAGTGCAAAAAAGCAGAAAAGTGCAGTGTGTACAAAGTATAGACAGGACAGGTTATATAGTACAGTGTAGACAGTATACAGTTGGTTTAAAGAAGGTGGTTTATGGCTAAATATGGCTATGTAGTGTGAACAATCTATGAACAGCATATACATACTGTATATGTGCTGTGTAGTAGCAGTAACATTATAAGAGTCGTAAGAATAATACTGTAATTTCCCAACTATTAGCCGCGGCTTATACATAGATTTTCACCTGAGGTTAATACACAGAGGCAGTTAACATGATTAGAGTAAGAGCATGTGTATGTTCAGGATGAATAGTATGAAGAGCAGTAGATTATGTTTAAGTGTAATTACAGTATCTACTTTTATAAATAGATAGAACACTATGGATGGGATAGGGTATAGTGTAGCTATAGACCACTTATTTCCTTTGGGTAATTACCTGCCCATAAGCACTTGATTAACTGCATGCCATTTCTAAGGACTCTGGATTTGCAACTGCCCGTGTATTATTATTCTGTCTATTAGCTGATGCTCTTATCCATGACCTACAGGGACTGTCCCCCGGGGGCCGGCCCAGGCTTAAGTGCCTTGCTCTGGGGGCACAACAGTAGCAGCCCCTGGGACCAAACTTACAACCCTCTGGTGGAACCCATTTGCAAGTCAAGACCTCTTACCATTAGACCACATACCACCCCAATGAATGCAACAGGTAGAATTCCATCATGTCACAGTAAGATAGTGATTTTACTGTATATAAGGGGTGTATATATATAGCCTGATTACCATCGACTTTCAAAGGCTCTGCGAGACTTTAGTCTGACCAACAGCCTGTGCTAACACGGTTTCTTGCCAGCGCTGGTTGACCCGCCTCCTTTAAGTGCCTCGGTTTGCTACTGGTAGATGTCAGAAGGCGGATTGCCGAGTTTAAACCAATAACAACACTCTTTCCGCTGCCTTGAACACGCCTCTACCCAGAGCCGTTGGAGCTGCTCAAAGTTGATTGGTTCTCGACCAAAGGGGGCAGTTCCGCAGATTTCGGGAACTCAGAAATCCTTCTCAATGAGCAGTTGACCAGACTAGTAGTCTAGTCGTAATTTCTTGAACCCAGAAATGTTGAGTACCCTAAAGTTTTATTGCAGAAATGTCATCTATAGGCCTAATAGATGGAATTTAACTTGGTTGCCTAAAGTTGCACTTTGGGCAATTTGCATAATTAGCATAAATATATAGGCAATTAAGGTGAATAGGGTGCAGGTGAATAGGGTAAAAAATTTAAATAATAGATATCACTATGAAACTTTCTTAGTTGGTTACTTGTGCTAAGATGAGAAAAAAATGTATTGCATGTTTTTTATATTTTAATGTTTACATATGCAAATGAGGCCATGTCTCATTAAACATGCGCTTATTTGCATACTGACAAAATCAGATTGTTTAATAATAAAGTCATGCTCAAAATATTTTTTTCCAAGGGTAACATGTGTACTTGGGGTCTGAGTTGGTGAAAACCTTTAAGGAACCTGTCAGGAGGCAGTGTTGACCTATGGACAGACGGATTAAGAAATTAGGTGCTCCATGCAAAATAACTATAACAGCATGCACACACACGCAAACCTACAAGAACTGTACATAATATGCAAAATCACTATATCCAGCATGCACACGTACACAAATACACATTAACTATATACAAGAACTATATACAACATATAAAATAACTATGACATTTTAAAGGCACAGGAGCAAGATGTTTTTGTACGGTCACAATTTTGACAATTGGGATTAAATGGGTCAATGGGTTAACACTGCCTCCTTACCAGGTTCCTTTAAAGGTTTTCACCAACTCAGCCCTCCAAGTATACATGTTTACTTTGGAAAAAAGAAACATTTTGAGCCTGGCTTTATCACACTATCTGATTTTGTGAGTATGCAAATTAGAGCCTTTTTTATGAGATATGGCCTAATTTGCATATGTAAACATTAAAATATAAAAAACATGCAATACATTTTTTTCTCATCTTAACACAAGTAACCAACTGAGAAAGTTTCATAGTGATATCTATTATTATTTTTTTTTTACCCTATTCACCTGCACCCTATTCACCTTAATTGGCTATATATTTATGCTAATTATGCAAATTGCCCAAAGTGCAACTTTAGGCAACCAAGTTGAATTTCATCCACTAGGCCTATAGATTACATTTATGCAATAAAACTTTAGGGTACTCAACATTTCTGGGTTTACTATTGGGCCTATGGGGATTACGACTAGACTATAGCAGCAAAAGCCTGAAGGCGTTGCGTCACTGGGAGGGCGTGCCAGGCTAGTATATATATATAGAATGTAAAGGAAGTATATAAGGGGTGGGATTGGGATATGAACGCGGGTCAGAGTCAAACCTGGGTCCCTGTTGGCACTATGGTCCTGTATATGGCATGAGCGCTGTAGCCTGTTGCAGCACACTGCGCTCCAAGATAGTGATTTAACGTGAGATTAATACAGCCTTGTTGCTTCCTCTAGTCCCTCGTGGGATGGAGGAGTCTACCAGGTGACAACTGCTCTGAGGTCAGTGGAGCAGGTGGGGAGAGTGTGGGCATATGTTGCCGTGGGGAACACGGGCTGTGACATTAGCACCTTGCCTGTAGTTCCTCTGACACAAAGTGCGTGTTCATCTTGTGGTGTCTCAGTCTGGAGGTGTGAATCCTACAAAAGCAGCCCTGTCTGTTGGTTTCTGTTTTTTTTGTTGGTTGTTCTTTTTTTTTCACTGGTCAGCCTAGCTGTACTCAAGGAGCAATGTGATGGATCTTTTTTTTTGTCATCGGGAACTGGAGATTCATTATTCACTTTCTAACTGGTGAAGCTAAAACTAACAGAAAAAATCCATCATGATTAAGACTTCTGCATTGCTCAATCTGAAGACAACACAGCTTCAGATGATGTCTACTAAATGCACACATTGTTGTAGCCCTAGTATTTTATTTCTAAATAATAGTGTAAAATATATGTCTACAAAAGAACAAGTGCTGCTTTTGACAGGGTTAAATCCAGTCAATTATTGTGGTTCTGAGGGGTAACAGGGGTTGTGTGTGCGTGTGCGTGTGCGTGTGCGTGTGCGTGTGCGTGTGTGTGTGTGTGTGTTGTCTGTTGTCTGTTTTGATGCATCAAAAGCGCCTTCCTGAATCTGTTTGGAGTCACCCATGTGGACCAAACCCATTTTCCCAGTGGGACTCAGACCTCCAGCGGTGGGCTCTGTGATGGGGTGGCTGCTGGCTTCAATAGGAAAAGAGTAGTTACACTGGGAGCTAGAACCACAAGAACAAGACCAAAGAATCTGATACTGAGAAATGCAAAGCATAATAGGCACTGTAGATAGATAGATAGATAGATAGATAGATAGATAGATAGATACTTTATTCATCACAAGGGACATTTTAGCTTATACAACCATAACACAGCAAACACACATGCACACACATATATCTCACATGTATATAAAAAAACACTCCCACAAATGTACAAAAGTAAAGGGGCAATTGAATTGATTACACAGGTCTGATGCTTTGACTATGTGAAGGTGCTATGGCAAAGTGTTGGCAATGATGAAGAGTACAATAAATGTGCCTATTATTAAATATGAACTATGACTATGAAAAGATAAGAATGGTGGATTATGAAAAACAAACATGGGGCTTTATTCCTTACTGGTTCAGCCAGGAAGATAGAGAGAGACAGAGACAGATAGAGAGAGAGAGAGAGAAAGAGAGATAGAGAGAGACGGAGAGAGGAAAGGCCCCAACCCCCACAGTGTTACCCCACTCTCTACCTCTACCTGTACACATTGATCCGTTAGATTGCTGCTCAGCTCAGCTGCAGACGTGAGGTTGTTTTCCCTCCTCTTCTTCTCCTCCTCTCCTCTCCTTTCCTCTTTTTATTTTTCACCTTCTGTGATAATGTGCCTATTTATAGGTGCACTGTGAGCTACCTGTACATGCTCAGCTGAAGTGACAGAAAGGCACCGGTGACTTCCCCCTATGTGCCACACTATTTTAAGAGCTTTTTTCACATGCAGGAGACAACAACACGAGACCCTGAATTCTATTAGTCTCCACGGCCTGGTGTGATAAGGATCCTAGAGTTTCCAGATGGGACAAATTAACACATAAAAATCTGTTTTAGTAAGTGTATGTTAGAATGTGGTGTGATTGTCTACCCTTTTGTGAACTGTGATTTTAGTAGCGTACTCGTTGTACAACGGCTTTGCACTGTAAATCACAGGTGCATATGGGAAAGGTGATCTTACCATAGAGCGGAAGTCCTCCGCATACTGTACCCTCCACAACTGCATTGTGAAAATATATAACCCTTTATTCTCAAAGCGTTTGCTCTTTAGTATTTTAGGCCAAGCGAGTTGATATTGAGTATGTAAATTGGTAAACTAATTAAGCTAGTAAATCAAGTCATGTCAGGTCAGGTCAGAATTTAATTTCACTGTTTGGAGTCAAAGGTCTGTGTATGGACAGTGCCCACTATCAACTGTTTGGACTTACCGATAGTAAATTAAGAAATAAAGCTTGCCAGGTACCGGTGGGTTTATAGGTGTGGAAGTAGAATGAGCATGCCAAAGATTCCATTTAGTTTAGCTGTCGGTTTTATTTAATGTAGGTGAAAGTAGCACACAGACTTCATCGCACATCTTTCAGGATTCAAACCCATGACCTTGTTACAGCTAACACAGCTTTATCTACTGGCCTATGTATTGAGCTGTGGATTGACTGACTGCAAACTCAATATCTTGTCATAAATTTGAAATAAAGCCTTTACAACATTTCACAGAAAGAGCACAGATGCTTGGCTAGTACCTTTGTTAAAAATCCCTGGATACACTTAAATGTATCCATGTTTTTCTAGCTTCACTCCAAAGTAAATATTTTTTGTTAATGCATCATTATGATTTCACCTGTGTGTGTTGCTGACAACACCATGACCGTGGGTTCGATACATGCTTATAAAAATGTATGTTGTGGATAAAAAACCTCCACTTCTTACAACATTCAACAAATAATTGACACAATATCATAACTCATGAGAATGAAAATGTCTGAATTACACATTTGAAGGAGTGACCATTAAATAAGTTATATTTTTTCATTCAATAATGCAGTTGTGATCAGGGCACAGCAGCATACCAGCGAGGGGGCCCCTGAAGGACAGTTTGCTATGTTGGTCTGCAACATAGAACTGCCTTGAAATTGAGGGGCCCCCTGCCCCCTCCGTCTAAGGCCCCCAGAGTCCCTTGACATATTGCTGATCTTGTGATTTATTGCACATTTATGCATGACACTACTTCAGCAGATCACTACAAGAGGAGAACACAGAATTGGTTTTGATGATGTAACTGGAAATAATGTTTTTTTTCTTTTTAACGCTACACTTTACAGATTTAAGTTATAAACAACAATTCAAAAGAAAATAGCCTAAGTGTAGGCTAACAGTTGACTTTCATCAACTTTCATCATTATGGTTGGAAGTCAGGTTGTCCATTTTCATCTAACATAATGTAGGCTAACCTACTGCTGCCTTTTAGCCTTATTCTTAATGTAGATATACAAACTGTAAAGGCCCACTGAAAAAAGTATAATATTGTAATGGTAATGTACTAGTATTGCCCAATCAAATACTAAAAACAAGAAATGTGCATTTCACAAAAACAAATAAATAAATAAAAAATCAGCAGTGACGTTTCAGTGTCAATGCTTGTAGAGCTTGAATGATATAATTTTTCAAAGATTGTCACCAGGGCTCTCATGACAAAATTGTCATTTGAAAGATTCTGTTTTGGATAATTAGATACAAATATGCTTGTGCGTGTGTGTATGACAGGGTTTTGTGTACACGGATTAGGCTATTGTGAAATCCAGTGTGCCACCAGAATTAATGTTTCCCTTCTACCAGTCCAGCACCCTATTCAAGTACCATTTGGCTTCAAAATGGCCTATAGTCTTTTAGATATTATCGAAGATGAATCGAAATGTCCAATTAGCTGAGCATAGCTTCTTTTGAAATCTTGCTGGTCTTTCCAATCTGTTGAGTTACTGAGACGTGCTTTATCCGAAGCTCACATTGCGCAGGCGTGATCCAACCTGAGCCCTGCGAATTGCAGTTAGATATAGCCTAGACTACAACACCGTTCGTCGAGTCAGCGGCAACAGCCCAGTTTCCTTTATCACAGACAGGAATTTACTCCAGAAAAATGCCGTCAATATCTACCCGTTAGCAGCTTTTCCCCTGACAGACTGAGGCACGCATGTATCCTCGGCTGCTGCTGTTCTCCACGGCATACAACAGATTTCAACCTGTGGATAGCGGGCGGAGAGAGCTGGGCACAACACTGCCGCTGTGCCCGCTTCAGACACGGCTATCTGGGACGCTTCCCCAGAACTTGCTTCGCGTTTGGTCAGGGGAATCTCTCCGCGGCGCAGACTGTGGTAGAGCATTATCTTTCGGCTTATGAATGGCCCTGGCATGGAGGAAATACCGTTTCAGAAAGTCAAAACCCGGCGGAAGAGAAGCCACTGTCCGCCCGGCGTTCCTCTTACCGCCATCGCTTGCGAGGACGAGTTTGATTGCAAGGAGCTTGAGTCGCTCTTCCACAACTACAACCTGAAGCTGGAGCAGACCTCGACCCTGAAAGCGCTGGCTGTACTTATCATCATGGCATTGACCCTGGCAGTGGTGGAGCTGCTCTCCGGTCCTAACCTCACCATCTCCAAGGGGTCCCATCCGGTGCACTGCATTATATTCATCTCGCTGTTCATTGTGACCAATGTCAAGTACCTGCAGGTGACCCAGCTACAGCAGATCGTCAACCTGACCTTGCTGTTCAGTTTCACCTTCTCATTCCTCAGCTGCCCGTTTCCACACAGCACGGTGGGCATGGAGCCGCCGACAGCTCCAGAACAGGGCATGTGGCAGCTCATGCTGGTGACGTTCGTCGCCTACTCGCTCTTGCCTGTTCGGACACTCTTGGCCATTATTTTCGGCGTTATGGTTGCCATATGTCACATCATTGTTACTGCCACTTCGGTGACAGTGAAAAGGCAGAAATTGTGGAGAACGGTGAGTGTGCTTTATGGCTCGCGTCCTTTACTTTTCCTCTACAGCCCGTCACACCAAAACAGTTTCAGATCTTTGCTCAGGTGTTGTTTACGGCTAGGCTATTTGTGACTTAATTCCCATGCGATACGGGATTATTAGGTTCAGTCAACAACCTGGTGAAAACACCGTAGCGTTTGCTCTGAAGTTACCAACCCAACTGTTCATTTCAGCACTTGCATGTGGACAGCGAACTGTAACGTGTGTGAAGCAGGGTTCAAAAACACTCGTCGCAAAGATCCCCTGACGTACTACGTACATTTCCGATTCGTGTGAAGGCTATCACCCTTAAATACCAACACCATGCTTTGTATGAATTAGTTAACATGCAAATCAATAAGCTCTGTAGTTTACCAAAGCAGCAGATCAGCATATATACATAGACGCATAAACAGTGAGTGAACATTAGTCACAGCAGTCACATTGTGCCTACATAATGTCAACAAAAGAAAGTTCACGCAATAGCCGTGCAAATGTGGAGTAAGCTGACAGCGCGGTGTTGGAGGACCTCTAAGTGACGCGTCGCTAAACTCATGCTTATGACGCGAGACGGATTTTCTCCGTGGAGAGTGCGGAAGGTGAAGAGCGTGGGAGTGCTTGCGCACTGGGGCCTTTCTACGGAAAATCTCATAAATTCCATAAAACTGGGAATCTCCGCAACGAAAGGGTAGCGATGGCCAGAATCAAATTATCCCATGCTTCTAGTGTTTGATCGCAATTTGATAACAAATATTGGCAGAGGAGAATTGCAGAGGAGAAATGAGATATTAGCTCAATGCTCTGCCCCAACCATGACGCAAAAATTCCCCAGACACCACTTCATCAGTTCTTCAGTTTCCCCGAAATTGTACTGAAATCAATGGCATAATACATTTACCCACAGCAAAGCAATGCATCATAATGAGCTTCGAGGCAAGCTGCTTTGCTCCATATATAATGTGAATAGACTGTCTTGCTCAATCTTGCCACCTCATGTCTTCTCGTTGATTGTGGATATAATATCCTAGTGAGCCCCCTCTCCCCCGCCCCCTGTTCACTGCTGCTGCCAGCCCTGTTTGTCTGTGAGTAGGAAGGAGCTCTCAGCAGGTGGCTGTGGCTGGGTGGCCGGTGTAAGGGTGTGCGCTCCCTGTCAGTGATTAGTGTTCATGTCACCCTAGGCCGAGGCTCCTACAGACCTAAGACTGTCCCACGGTAGATGATGACTGCCTTTGCCCTTCAAGACTGAACTCCAGTACTGAGCTCTAGTCCCAGAGCAGGGCTCTCTCTGTGTGTGTGTGTGCGTGTGTGTGTGTGTGTGTGTGTGTGTGTGTCTGAGTTGGGGGGTTGGTGGGGTGGGGGGCGTTTGGACAGCTGAAGTCCCCAGAGGATGAGGCTGGAAAGTCCTTGATGCAGAACCAAAGTGAAGACCTCAAAAAGAAGAACTTGTGAAATTAGGACATGGTCGAGGGCCCAATCCGCTAGCTTGCTCTCTGGGCAGAGAGAGAGAGAGAGAACGAGAGAGAGAGAGAGAGAGAGAGAGAGAGAGAGAGAGGGAGGACACACTTCAGAAGTTATTTTGGATGTGAAGGATAGAGAGGCAGGAGCTGCAACGGCACCAGCTGCAGAATCCCTGGCTTGCTTGAGCTAGCACAGATAAGCTGTGTGTGTGTGTGTGTGTGTGTGTGTGTGTGTCTGTGTGAGTGGGTGTGTGTGTGTGTGTGTGTGTGTGTGTGTGTCTGTGTCTGTCTGTCTGTCTGTGCGTCTGTCATGCCATTGTTTGCAATGGAGACTATCTTGGCTTAAGCTTAGAAGAGGAGTTCAACTTTTATCTGAAAGTCAGAAAGGAAATGCTTCTTGTAACAACCCTTCAGGTCTAACTGTAGATTTACTTGAATTCATAACCCTGTGCTTAAACCCTAGAGACCATTATGCCTGAAAATGACTTTATACATCAAATCTTTTCCAATGCTCTTCTCCAAAGACAGACCAGGAAACACATGTCAAGCACACTAGCTGGTTACCTCAATGAGGTAACATTGAAACAAAATCCTCTTCTGAGGCGACAGTGAATCCTCCAGTGTTTCCTAACCCTTTTACACAGATTTTTTTATCCAGCTAATTAAGGAGCATGTTTGACCCAAGTCTTCTAAATGTGTGTGCCACAGTATTAAGCATGGCCTTGATCTAGTCCCGCTGGTGCTCTCACGCTTTGAAATAACTCTTCTCAAGTGTGCCAGCGGCACACTACTTGAGGTCCGGCCATGCGGCAGTCAGATGAGCCCGAAATCGCACGCCGCTGGTGTGGTCCAGGAGCTGGACAGTGCGAGCGAGCCGTGCTTGGACAGTGAGAGAGCGCGACGTAATCCACGTGGTCTTTTTGTGAGGAAGTCAGTGACCGACCCGGCCTTAAGACGAGGGATTTGAGTGGCACTGTATCCTCTGTGTGTCGTGCAACCCCCTTCCACCCCTAGCGCTGGTCAGAGAAATCCCAGGTAAACTTAGTCCCTTAAGATCCTCTGGCCTCTGGCCAGTGGCTATAGAGTTGATAAGCTCTGAGCACAGTGGCTGTGGTCATCCGGGGAAAGATGCTGGGCTTTTCAAGAATATAACAAGATAAAGCTGATGATACCAGTGCTGGAATGTGGCATGTGACTGAGAGCAATTCTGGACTTGCAGTAATACAGAGAACTATGAAGTTGAGATAAGGGTTTATCTGTATCTAAAACATATGAGAGGTTTATATAAAGACAAACAGCTCTACCAAGTATATCCAGACCATTTCCATCTCTATGTTATTTTACCTAAAACCTTTTACAATATGAAGACCTCCTTTTAACAACAAATGTCAAATGAAAGTTTATTAGCCAAAAGACAACCTAAGGCACATCACATCAAAATGCTATACACTGCACTGTAACCACATCTAGTATGTTTATATGTAATGCAGGCAAATATGGTGTGTTGATAATATCTATGATAGCAATAACTGAAAATGTGTTATTACGGGGAATGAATTCATATGCATAACCATTACTAAATAGCAGCATATTATGACAAGTAATTGCAAGACATCAACGAGTCATGAATATTTGAGGTTCTAGTGAATGGTTCAGCTGTTCTATGATGTACTGTATGTTCTGCCCCCTAGACAATAGCCCTATAGAATATCCATTATGTTAGTCTTAAGTCTCTTTGCTTTAGCCTCTTTCTCCAGCCCCTGGCATCTATGAACCAAGCCTGGCGTTCCATGTACATTGTACAGTACATGTACCCACCCAGGCACAGCTTAGAACATAATTCATGCATAACAATGCACATCGGCACACACACTCAAACACAACAGCTCAACTGCTTCTCAACTGCTTCTCAACTGTTTCTAGTTATGAACTTTGCTATGGGTTTGTTATGAGCTCACATTCACATGCAAAATGTGTATGTTGGGGTGACAGAGAGAGTAACTGTGGTGATATATGTGTGTGTGTGTGTGTGTGTTTGCAGCTGGTGGCCAACACGGTGCTCTTCACCAGTGTCAACCTGTCAGGGATGTTTGTGCGCATCCTCACCGAGAGAGCCCAGAGGAAAGCCTTCCTGCAGGCGCGCAACTGCATCGAGGAGCGCTTACGCATGGAGGACGAGAATGAGAAACAGGTGCTGCATGGTGCACACACACACACACACACACACACACGCACGCACACACACATTTTAATGCTTTCATTTGGACCTTAACACGGGAAGATTCACAGATCTAAACATTGAAGGAAGTGAGGTACACACTTAAAACACAGAAACTCAAACACAGAATCCATTATGCTTTTTTTCTGGCATCGTCACTTCCAGATGGACAAACACACACTCGCACGCACGCACACACACACACACACACACACACACACACACACACACACACACACACACACACACACACACACACACACACACACACACACACACACACACACACACACACACACACACACACAGTCCAGAGGGTATCTGTGCTCTCTCAGAGTGAGTGGTCTTTAGTTTCTCTCTGACACTATTTGTCCTGCCCTTGGACCTGTTGTTCTCTGCCCTCTTTTTGCATTCTCCTATTTTCCCCACAAACCCTGTTCTCATTTCTCATTTTGTCTCTTTCTTTCTTGTTCACACACACATACACACACACAAACAAACACACACACACACATACACACACACACACACACACACACACACACACACACAGGAGCGTCTCCTGATGAGCCTGTTGCCCAGGAACGTGGCTATGGAAATGAAAGAAGACTTCTTGAAGCCCCCCGAGAGGATCTTTCACAAGATCTACATCCAGCGGCACGACAACGTCAGGTAAGGGAACCCGCTGGTCCGCTCCGCCGGCTCCACCACTTTGACGTCGTTGCCGTGATTCATCCTGTGAGCTAGTGATATAATCCACCCCCCCAACACACACACACACACAAACACACACACACACACACACACTCACGCACTCCCGCTAACGGAGGAGCGGCGACAGAGCGATGCCAGACATCAGACGCGGCGCACAAAAAAGTCAAGCGACGCGCGTGCCAGTCAGTTTTTGTTTTAGGCGGAACGTCGTCCGAGGCGCTCTCCGGAGAGACGGCTGACTAATTTGCGTTGCAGATGTTGTTCCGAGGTTAGACGGAAGACAGCGGAACGGGGCCCTAACAGTGAGAAGGGAGGAGTGGCGGAATGCTAAGTAAAGATCGCATCGCTAAACTTTCTGTTGTGGTAAAAAAAAAAAAACCTGAAAAAAGTGAGAAAAAAATAACTACAAAGGTTCTGTTTGGAAAATATACACAAAACACACACACAGGCAAACAGTACATTAAATGAGAGGTAGAACAATCGTTTGGATTTTTAGAATGTGTCCAGTTTGTTTTGCTCATAGTCAGTTATATTGATTAGTGATAGAAAGGGCTTCTTGATCGACAGGAGAGGACAAGTGAGGACACACAGGCCAGTGGCCTCCCGTGACACAGAGGGGTGTGTCGGTCACTCAGCCCTCTCTAGCTGAATGTAAGGCTGTGGATTTCACCATTAACAGACCGTGGAGGCAACTGATTCCATGAGATAGTTGAATGTTTTCATAAGTGCACAGTGAAGTGTCTCCCAGTGCGATGGATGGGCTCAAATTGTTAGATGTCTGTGCAATCCTATGGTTCCTCCCCAGAGAGGAAATGAAATTGAAATATAGATGTAATGAGTTGAAAGCTGGATGCTCTCTCTCTCTCTCTCTCTCTCTCTCTCTCTCTCTCTCTCTCTCTCTCTCTCCACGTTGTGGGTCCATGTGTCCAATAAAGAGGAGAGGCAAAGTATAAGTGCTCTCTCGCTCTCAATCAGTGGGCATACTGGGCCCTCTGGACATGTCCTGCTTCTTATCCAGACTCAAATGAACAGCCAATCCAGCGCAGCAACGCTCCCAGGCACCCAAAAATGGCATCCGACTTGTTCTTTAATGTGAATGTTGGCTATTTATCTGCTGTGTCGGAAGCATTAGTATTTTTTTGGTGCTGTTTTCTGGGTTTGTCCTAGTTCAGACTTTATGTCTACTTTGTTTTTGTTTAGTTTTTTTTTTTTAGTTATCTTTATTAGGCATCATGGGAAATGTTGTTACTCAGCAGAGGGAAGCAGGGGTGGATCAGACACGGAGACAATAATACACTGTAGAGAGTCCTTGCAGTGTTTTGTGCAGGCGTCCATTACATGATCTGTGAGAACATAATATATACCATTATTTGCACAACTTGCCCTTGCAGGACTAACACGAGGTCATTTCGTATAAGTCTCATGGAAGTGGTCAAGGGGCTGTTGTTGGAAGAGAGCCCAACCAACATACACTAAAGGATGTTTCGAAGAAATATTGAATTTTGCCCAAAACAGTCGAAACGTCTGCAAATAGTCACTTACGGTAATAGATTTACCTTGTGTTTTCTCAGTACAGCATGGCGTCTTTGTGTCGTTGTGAGGCCTTTCTTGAAAATGCCCTGTACCTAAGATAAATAGTTTACTTCCTCAGAAAAGGAATATGTATTTTTGGGGGCCAGAGATTAGCCTGGAGACAGCCAATTTTCACACCCTGCAACTTGAAAAATGCATTGCGGTGGAGTGTGACAAACTACGCCTCTACTTTTGCTGCTGGTTTTGATTCTGCAGGGTGTTCAAAAACATACCGAAGCAGAATGATGTAAAGGGCAAAACCCAGTGAACAGCAAAGCCATGAATAATAACAGCACATATATGTGGGTGGCATCACAATCCTCCTTTCCCATTCCTCGCTGATTTGGGGACTCATGACTTGATCAGTGGTAACTGTCAGTTCTAATAACTTCTATCGTGCGCAGGTTCATTACTGTAACCGACAATGACTCAGTCAAAACACATATTCATCCAAAATGGCTTGTATTATACTGACTGAGGGGGCTTTTACATGACTTACACAACTACATCAATATGTATAATGTTAATGGTTAATGCTTATGCAGTAACAGCAGTAAATAAGGTTCCCATGTAGATGGAACAGGGCAAAATGATCTTTATTGTTCGATTAATAATTTAGCCAATGTGTGTGTGTGTGTGCGTGTGTGTGTGTGTGTGTGTGTGTACCTGTGTGTGTGTGTGTGTGTGTGTGTGTGTGTGTGTGTGTGTGTGTGTGTGTGTGTGTGTGTGTGTGTGTCAGTGTGTATCAGTGTGTGTGTGATAAGTGTCCACTGTAAGGAAAGGGGAAATCAATCAGAACAAGTTGATTTGCCGGACGGCTCCTATCACTCAAGCAGAGAGATGAAGTGATTATATTCACCACAGCGACTTCACTCTTTCGTCCACTTTATACAATTCTGTTACTCTTCCTCTGATCTAGCCCACTCCATCACTTTTTATGTGAGCCTCTCCCCCCTCTCTCCTCCTCCTTCTTTCTCTCTCTCTCTCTGGCTCCCTCTCTCCCTCTCTCCCTCCCTCTCTCTCTCTGTGTCTGGCTGTCTTTAATGCCTCTCCTCCGTGGTGAGGAGGCCATTGAGACATGCCCGTGGGGTATAGCAGGGTTTGCTCAGCCCCCAGGATTAGGCAGCGGGTGGGGATTAAGTGCAACCGACACTAAACTGTCCTTGCCTGATGCCATGTGAGTGCAGGTTCAATCTGGACACGTGAGGGCCCCGCGAGGTGGGGGGGTGGGTGTTGAGGTGGGGGGGTCAGGGCTTTCCTTCTCGCCTCGCCACTTATTACCCTCCGGCCCCGCGACCCAGTGTCCAGGCGAGAGCCGCAGCCCTCTCCGCCCCCTGCCCCCCCCCCCCCCCCCCCCCACACACACAGCGTCTGCTCCGCGGCTCTCTGAACCTCCAGCCATTTATTTATCCGGCGGATTTGGATGGATAAGTGGCCTCCCTCCACTGTTTGCGGTCAGCAGTATTCTGTGATTACTCCGCGACTCCGCCGCCTCTAAGTGATGTTGACACAAATGTCAGTAGTCCAGAGATGCCGGCCGCGCACAGAAGTGAAACACACAGTGGACGTGAGTCAGTACATTCGTTCACAGTGTTGTCATGTTTGGCCAAAGAATAAGGCTGAGGAGAAGTGAGAAGAGCAAAACAAAAAGAAGGAGCCGCTCATTTTGTAGACGGGTTGCAATAACAAGGAGGGGGAGTCTCGTCAGGAGTAATACCAATAACAGGCTATAATTCCCCTTGATGAGGACTATAAGGCCATTACAACAGTGTTTCATAATGTAATATAATACTCTCTCGGAGGTGGTTCTTCACCCTTCTACACACACACACACACACACACACACACACACACACACACACTTCATCTGTGCCTGCACATTTGTGTCACCGAGTGAGCGGGGGTGTTGCAGCGGGGAGAGGGAAAGAGAATTACACAGCGTGTGTGAAAAGAAAGACAAGGAGAGAGAAAGAAAGATGGAGCGGGGGAGAGAGAGAAAGAGAGAGAGAGAGGGAGAGAGAGAGAGAGAAGATTGGGAGGATTAGATGCATACGCTCTCCGAAACTTATCATCATCCCTCCTCTCCCTCCTGTGATGACGATGCTGTTTTCGTGCCTCTTTTTAAACATTGCTGTCAGCAGTTGAGCCAGGCAGGCAGGCAAGGCAGGCAGGCACGGCAGCCTTTCGGCGAGGCAGCCAGTCTTTTTTGCACGAAGCCCTTTCCTTCCTGCACACCGTCACACTGCACTGCTGGCTGTGAGGAGGGCCTCTGGGCTGCCACTGTCACCATCGCAAGCCGCCTCTGCTGCTGCCGCTGCTGCTGCCGCTGTCAGTGTTACATGGTTCACTTCATCAACACAAGTAATTGGCAACACAGGAGAAACCCAGGAATCCATTAGTATAGAGCTTCAAGGTTCAAGGCGGTTAGCCTAGCTGACATGTCTGCGACGGGGTGCGGCGTGTCCGACACGTTTGAGATCTCACTCTTCTCCTCCCGATAATCACCACAATCTCTTTAGACTGCAGGTGAGACCGAGGAGGTGCATGCTTGATGCGCGCAGCACAAGGTGCGCTACTTGGAGCTTTGCGTCCTGTTTTCCGTTGGTCGCTCCTTGTCTTTTTTTAGTTTTATCTGCACTCAGCCCAAAGGTCATCATATAGTGAGCGTTAGCTTGCTGTTGCATTGGCTCTTCTTAGTGCCTTTTTTGTCTTTCTTTGAGGTAGTGTCGTTGGAGGTTTATTAAATGTGGGAGCCAATGGTATTAAATGTTATTGTGTTGTTGTAGAGTTGTGTGTTAGCACACAGGGATTTGGAGTGGTACACAGTGGGTAGGCTGGTATTGTTTGTCAAACAGAAAAGAAATGGCTTTCATAAACAGCGGTGAGATGCATTGTGCATATTTGTGTGTGCGAGGGAAGCATGCATTAAGATTGGTAAATAACAGTGCATCAGCATATTTATTCTCTCCTGGTGGTATACACTTAGCCATCAGTTTTTGCCTCTCTCTTGCACGCGTCCTCTCTCTCTGTCCTTTCCTCTTTCTCTATCTGTGTGTGTGTGTGTGTGTGTGTGTGTGTGTGAAAGAGAGTGTGTGAGAGAGTGTTTGTGTGTGTGTGTGTGTGTGTGTGTGTGTTTGTGTGTTTGTGTGTGTGTGTGTGTGTGTGTGTGTGTGTGTGTGTGTGTGTGTGTGTGTGTGTGTGAAAGAGAGAGTGTGTGAGAGAGTGTTTGTGTGTGTGTTTGTGCAGGTCTCTCTCTCTCTCCTTTGCTCTCCCTCTCTTTTCTTTCTCTGTCTCCTTTGCTCTCTCTGTCTGTCTGTCTCCTCCACAGAGAGTGCAGTGTGGTGCAATGCTGTGGAGTATTAGGCACACTTCATTTCAGCTCTTTTAAGAGTGCATTTATGAGGGATTAAGCTACTTAACAGCTGCCATCAAATCACCAGCTCATCAATTATTTCCACCTTGCCAGGCAATGTTCTGTGTTTAGCAGAGGAATGTTTTTTAACCTCTTTCCTCGGTCTCAACTCGCCTGTGATGTATGGGCGAGAACCGTCTCATAATACAAATATGTGTCAGTAATTGATGGCGGCGGCTCGTGGGGTTTAGGGCTGGGTGACTCATAAACGCTCTGCTGTGGATGTGTGAGGGTGACTCGTCATTTACGGTCCTGAGGCAGAGGGATGTGTGCGTGGGGGGGGGGGGGGTGACAGTGGGTTGAAAGCCGTTTCACGGGTTCGGGTGCTGGTTTTTCCCCTCGTCACCACTCCTCTTCCCACACACACACACACACACACACACACACACACACACACACACATATACCACCACCACCACCCCTGCCCAGACACTATACACACACACACACACACACACACAAGCACACACACCATCCACCACCACCACCCCTCCCCAGACACCACACCCCCCCCCCCCCCCCCCCGCTCCCCTGCAGATGAGTTTTCAGCCTCTCCCTCCCTCTCTTTCAGCAGAGTTTAATCAGGGCCTTGACTCGCCGGCCCCTCAGACGGAGGGGAATGACTGGGATTATCGGGGGAGTAATTGACCCCGGGCTCCGCGGTGACATTTTCCCCCCCGCGCCTCGCAGATAGCCTCATCAAATCAGCCGCCCCTGCCAGCGCCTTGGCCACAGTGCCATATGTCAAAGGCTGTCAGGCACAAAGGCACACACACATTCACACACACACACACACACACACACACACACACACACACACACACACACATACTCACATACTCACACTCACGCACGCATGCACGTATACATGGAGACACGCAAAACATATTTGCTTCCTGAGGCACTCACCACATGCATACTCACTGTCTTTGATGCACACAGTGTGCATACTTTGTCAGCTGTGCTGTGTCTGTGCATACTTCAAGTCGTTCAAGTGCAAGCCACATGCATACTCCTTATTTCTATGCAGCATGCGTAGTGTGTACATGTTTGTCGTATGGCACATATTTATGTTGGCTCTAGTACATGCTGCATACACACAGTGCATTCTGCCTCTGGCACAGTCAGAGCAACACGTGAACTCGCTGCCTTTGACCACACACACACATGCTCACACTAAGCGCATGTGACATGCTTTCTTTTGCCGTGTCGGACACGATGCATGCACCAAAGGATCTCCGGCTCCTGCACGTTCTCCTGACACACACACACACACACACACGCACGCACATGCACACACACACACACACGCACACACATGCACACACATGCACACACACACACACACACACGGCGGCAAGCCGCATCGGGCCGGTCATCTCATTCGCCTCACGCAGCGGCAGGGTGAGATTGCGTGATAGAGT
>NC_084995.1:38912757-38920257 GCF_963854185.1 Sardina pilchardus | reverse complement strand
AGGGGCGAGCTAAACTGATGACGACAGCGCTACAACTTTCGTTTTTGGTCGTAGTGTTCATCCGATTGCGTCGAAGTCCAGAATCAGTCAGGGTGAAAACATTGGTTGTGTTATCCAATTGCGTGCAGTGAGATTTTCAAATGCATGCTTGGTGCCGCCCCTCGAGTTGGGCCATTTTCATTATTCGTGGCCAGATCCTTAATCTGAAAGATTCCAGAGTCTGGTTTACTACCAGGCTAGTTTCCCTGTGCCTGGCCCTACCCTGCCCTGCCCTGCCCTGCCTCAGGCCTGTTAAAGGCTCTGCCGTCTCAATGTCCCACAGTCTGTTTAGAGACATTGGAAAACATTGACGGCACCTTTTCACGCAACGCCCTACTACACTACTGCTCACACAACCAGCCAGCAAGAAAAACAGCAATAGTGATGTTCATTCAGATGGCCATGTTGCATAAGTAACAAGCCAAATGGAACACAGTCTTCTGGAACTGACTATTGTGTGTGTGTGTGTGTTTGTATTTAGGCATACCTAAGGAGCATTATCATATCTAGATAGTGAACTGTTCCTAATGTTGTTGTTTTTTGTTTGGTTTGACTCTCAAGACATTAAAGGCATGGGCACACCTCCATAAGACTCATACACGCTTGCCTTTATCCCCATACATGGAGTAATCAGCTTGAATTTCCAGTGTGATCTGGAAGGTAGCTCTCCATTACAGGCTGCAACAGCTCCAGTAGCTGTTATATCTCTAGTGTCGGTGTATTTCTTTGTGTCAGCGAGCTATAGAATTCACAGCTTTGTCAAACAATAGCATGTGTGTTGCTCTCAGAAACAGTCATGCCTGTTTGGGGTAGACGTAGAGCACTTCACTTCCACTTGGGCACTGACCCTGTGTGGTTGGACAGGGCAGGACCCTCTTGGCAGGATTAGCCAGGGAGACACCCCTGTGCTGATTAGTTTTCTTCATTCTGGTGTATGAGCCCTCCAGACGCACTCACAGACGTCCCCCAGAGGAAGCCCGAGCCTCAAATGGCCACTGCTTATTGCCATTAGAAGCAGAGAGACGTGGAGGAACATCACCGAGCGAATGTTAACAGTGGCATTAAAGCCTTGAAGAAAGGATGATTATAATTAGGGCATGTGGAAAAAAAAAAACAATGAATGAAATGCTTCGCCTCTCTGTCAAACTAAACCAATATAGAGCCGGTCTTGTTGTGAAGGCTGGAGCCTGTCAGGATGACTACATGTCAAGAGTGCGGATGCTCTGTCAAAGGAAACTGCCTACTTATTGTATGTCTCCCTCAGCATCTAATTGTCGAAGAGCCATGCAAGCTTGTCAGTGGGCAGAAATCTTGTTAGAGAGAATTCAACCCACACATGGTTGTCGTTACAGGATGCATTGGGAGCCACTAGACCTAGGCGCCACTCTGGGTTTTTGCTTCGAACACAGATGCACCATCATTTCCTGCAAGAATCACTTAACACAAACATCTCCAAAACAGGCAGGACACAAATGCAGGCTATGTAGCCATGGGTAAAATGAGTCTTAGAGAACGTACGTGTTAGCCAAATGAAGGGGACTCGCTGAAGTGAAATGTGTTTTGCGACCTGAAATCAATCTTCACTCCTGTGTATTAGCCACGTTGTGTGTAAGCCGCAGGACAGAGTTTTATGCAAGTTAAAAGAAACAAAACCATATTGATATCATGCTAACTGCCCTCGTGTATTAACCTCACACAGTAGCTGAAGAAATTTTGCAAAATCAATGTATAAGCTGCGGCTAATAGTCGGGAAATTACGGGTACAAATGTTGTTGGTGTACTGAAGAAAGTCATGTTTTTCAACCTGAGTGGACAGTGAAGAGGTGGTAGCATAAAAGATAGTGGACAGAAGAACTGATTGATGTGAAATGCACTCAAGAAGGTTGATTAGCATTGCAAGTGTGTGATGTTTGCAGAAGATTACACACCGTCTTGAATAGGAAAAAAGAGATCAAAACAAGAGTTGAGTGCAGAGTGTCGTTCTTACGGATGGACTCTCGGATCAGACCAAGAGAACAAAGAGGGGTAGAGCATCGTTTTTTTTTTTTTTTTGTCATGTATATGAAACGCTTGAACCCTTTACAATACCAACGCAATTACCTCTGGATGTCCAATGCGTCTCACAAGGAACTGACGCAGCTGTACAATCACTTTAATGTGTGTTGGGGGTTGGTGTCAAAAAAAAAGCTGTTGGTGACAAATTTATGCCTGGGGAGCCTCCCCTCAAATTTGACATGTCAGTGTATTCTCCTCCTCCTGTTGACATTCACATTACTGTAAAAGCCCCAGAGCTTCGTTCTGTTGGGGACGCCTGCTTTTTGACAACAGACGCAGCAGCAGCAGCAGCAGCAGCAGCCACAGCCTGTGATAAGACTACTCAGCACCAAAACTAATGGAACTGGGCCAGCACCTGTCACTTCATGCAGTACAGTGTCCAGGCCTGTCCGCACATCCGGCTCTCACACATACACTCACACACATACACACACACACACAAACCTGCATACACACACACACACACACACACACACACACACACACACACACACACACACACACACACACACACACACACACACACACACACACACACACACGCGCATACACACACACAAACACACTCGTGTACACATACACATGTGCACACACACACACACACACACACACACACGCACGCACGCACGCACACGCACACGCACACGCACACACACACACACACACTCACACGTGTGAGCTTATGCATACACACTTGCATCTGCAAACACTCATACTCAGTCTCTCTTCCTTGCGTTCACACTCTCACTTAGCATACCCAGTAAACACACACTCGCAGATGCGCTCTGTGTCCACCCACACCCTGGAGCAATGATGTGCGGTGGTGGCGGTGGCGGTGGCTGCGGGGGTGCTCCGGTGGGGGGGAGGAGGGGTGGAGCGGGTTAGGTGGCCTGTCCATGCGTCCGTCCTCCCGCCGCCTCGCCGCTCCGGCAGCCCAGAGCCACCTGGCGCACGCTCACGCCACACGCTGTTCTCCCAACTGCTCGCTCGCCTCGCACCGGTCTCAGCAGCCAAACACACTCCCTCGCACCTCTCTCTCTCTCTCTCTCTCTCTCTCTCTCTCTCTCTCTCTCTCTCTCTCTCTCTCTTGCTTTCTCTCTCTCTCTCATCCTCTGTTTCTGTCTCTCTCTCTCTCTCTCTTAACATTTCATTCTCAGTGCTTCTGGCTTCTGTCTCCTTCCTCTGTTGTAATCTGTCCATCTATGTACTCTGTAGACTCCTTCCTGTTCCCCTCTTTTTCCCTCTCTCTCTCTCTCTCTCTCTCTCTGTTCTTCTCACTTCCTTTTGCTGTTTTGTACCTCCGCTGTTTCTCCTGGTCGCTCTGCAGGAGATCTATACTTAATCATCTGTTTTCCCTCGTTCTCTCTGTCCTCACATCTCTCCCTTCCCCTTTCATTCCGCTCACTTGCGCTGGTGTCTCTTGACACCTGTGCTGCCTCTCACTCCCCCCCTCCCTCCCTCCTTACCCTCCACTCACCCTACCCCCCCCCTCCGCGCGCGCTCTCCGACTCCATTTCACCAGAGAGTTCTCCTCCATTCTGTTAAAAATCCACTCGATTTCTGTTTGAATGGAGCCACTGTGAGTCATCGGCGGCCGCTTGTGGGACAACTTTGAGACTGTGCTCTTGTCAGTTTTATTGGTTGCAGAGCCAGCAATTCAAACGTGTGTGACGACGAGGCCCGGCTTTGTGCACTTTTCCTCAGGCCCGTTCGCATCGGTCAAGAGCCGCGTTTATTTTAGGAAGCGCTTGTGATGTTGTACCATTATGCAGATTTATTTGAAAGGAACAAGCCACCATTTTGGGAGACGAGCTTACCCGGCCTGTAGACCCCAGAGTTACACAAGAGGATGTGTGCCCTTCTCACCACTGTGTCGGCACAAACTCAGTCTGACGCACCCACTGTTAGCCTAGCTTAGCATAGTTCATTGAGGTGGTCAAAACCAACTAGCCTATCGCTCCCAAACGTGACAAAAAGATCTCCAACATTTGCCTGCTATTTGCACTGCTATTGTTACTGCATGCAATGGGATGAGAAGGGTATACAGTATATCATCCTATCTAACTCTGGGGGAGATGGCCAATATGATCATTTCCCAGAATGTGTGTTCTTTTAAACCGAATGGAACAGCATAAAGGCTTTGTGGGTAGTGTGCTGGTAGTGTCCATGGTAGAAGACTCTACCCATTTCTCTCTCTCTCTCTCTCTCCTCTAATATTTCCTGCTATCGGCTGCTTCTTGTTTTTGATCGACACACACACTGTGTTCTTATCTACCCTCTGTTTTGAATTCTTCATAGTTGTGCAGCTCTGATTCTCCTCTCTCTCTCTCTCTGTGTGTGTGTGTGTGTGTGTGTGTGTGTGTGTGTGTGTGTTGTTTATGTATATGACTCTGTTTTAAAAGATTGACAGTGTTGCTTTTCTAGACCCAGAACATTACCTACATAAGAAAAGCCCACAGGTATCCATGACCTCCTTCAAGTGAATTGGAGAAGAAATGGAGCAATGATCCATGTAATTAATGTCCCAGTTTTTTTTCCACCCAGAGATTTAAAGTATTGGAAACATTTTATTTTTCACCAGAGCTAAAAAAAAATAGCACTTTATCATATTTTGTTTTCCATGGCAGTATTGTGGTGCATTAGTGTAAAAACGGGTGCGCACATCTGAGTGTTTTAAAGTAGGTGCTGGACTCAAAAAAAGGCAACAGTAAAAGAACAACAGTATTGTGGTGCATGTCTGTGTTGCATTGATGAGGTTTTTGAAGCAGATCAAAAGTGGTGTTTCCTTGTGTCTGTACGTGCTGCTCAGTCACAGTGGCTGGCGGTGGAGGGGGTTGGTCTGGTTGACTGGATCAATGGCAATGTATGTCATCATATGCTCCACAGCTTGGTGCCATTAAATGCGTGTGGCTTGTCATTTACAGCAGTGTAAAGGTGTGAATGTGTGTGTGTGTGTGTGTGTGTGTGTGTGTGTGTGTGTGTGTGTGTGTGTGTGTGTGTGTGTGTGTGTGTGTGTGTGTGTGTGTGTGTGTGTGTGTGTGTGTGTGTGTGTGTGTGTATGGCGTGTGTATATTTCATAGGGCAGAAAGTCTATACACTGTCATTCTGACTTTCTCCTTCTCACTAACATCTCTTCCTTTCTTTGTTGCCGTGTGTGTGTGTGAGAGAGAGAGAGAGAGGGAAGAGGAGGGAGAGAGAGAGAAGGAGGGAGATTGAAAGAGGAGAGAGAAGGAGGGACAGAGTGAGAGAGAAGGGGGGGAGAGAGAGAGAGAAAGAGAGAGAGGAGAGTGTGAGATTCACTCTCTCCCTATCTGTGGAGGTTGAGTGGAGCTTCAGCTTACCCATGGTGCAAGGGGGGGCCACGTGACCAGGGTAATCCTGCTCGGATCGGAATTGGCTCCTAAGCCGTGAGCTGGGAGATTAGGACTGGAGAGCAGGGCCTGAGTCTTGGCTGTGCCCAGTCTTCCAACGAGCGGCCCCACACTGAGCGCCATTGATTCGCCTCCCTCCTTGTGACGCACTCCGCTTTGTTCCAGGCCCTCCTGTATCTCACTCCAGTGCCCACTGTGTGCAGTGCACAGACAATGCAGAATCATGTCAAGATGTAACGTATGGCGCGACCTGCTAATCACTGATATGTTTGTTTGAGTGAGTGAGAGCCTCCTACGGTGGCACTGTTCTCAGCACAGCCGTAAAAAAAAAGCAACGCTTACACGAAAGAAACACTGTCATCGATCACTGGTCTCAATATAGACACATCTATTGATTATTAGAGTCAATTTATGGCAAGTTACCATTTCATGGTACATCAACAGTATGCATGTTTTCATTTATTTAATAGGCCTACAATATATAAATGACAATGCATTAAGGCCCTTCACGTTTAAGGATTCTCTTCTACCTGTGTGGTGGTGGCTTGTTGGCAAGGTCACGTTTCCTATCGTCATTAACACTGGCCGAGGTGTCGGTGTCGGTTGCTCAAGGACATGGAGCCGCGCGGGCCAGAAGCTCCCCCGCCCCTGAACCCTCCCGGGACAGCTACGGCTACGGGCAGATTTACAGCGCCGGCAATTTGGACCAGCACATGGATACCGCGCACTTTAATTTACGCACTGTTATTCACTCGGAGACATACGGCCGCATCGATTGTGTTGTCCGCCGTCTCCCCCCCGCCACACACACACACACACACACACACACACACACACACACACACACACACACACAGACCCACGGGAGCTGGCCAGCGCTGCGCCGTGTGCGAGATTTAAATGGGTGTAATGGATGTAGTGCTATTTGCATTAGCGCAGTGTAAACATGAGGAGGAGGCAGCTTGTCTTGGTGCTGAGTTAGAGGCCTAGGCAGATGTATCTCTGTGTGTGTGTGTGTGTGGGGGTGTGTGGCTGACACTAGAGACGTGTAATTCAGTCCTCGGTTGCTGTTTGCTCCGGGCGTCCGATGGGAGTGAACGGGGCGTCTAGCCTGGCCTAATAGAGATTTATGGCCGCGGCCTGTTCCTTTAGGAGCCTCGGGGAGAGAGCGCTCGACCCACAAAGCCCTTGGTCTCACCCGCAAAGCCACGGGGACAGATTAGGTGAAGATGGCTGCATATATCTGTGCCAGCGTTCTCTCTCTCCCTCTCTCTCCCTCTCTCTTTCTTTCTCTCTCCCTCTCTCTCTCTTTCTTGGGATAATTCCCGAGGCCAGCAGACTGGCCACTATCTGCTCTCAGACACAGCTGCAGGTAGCTCTTGATGGAGGGAGTGGAAAAGGGCCTAAAATACTTGTGGATTTGGGCGTGACAAATTATTAAAAGAACTTACTATGGCTATGGTTGTTCTCACTACTTACTGGATGAGGCCGTTATCTCTGTGGGCTTTGTCTCAGAATATCTGGCCTACCATTTAATGGGAATATATCGCTTTGTAGGATGATGTTATTTATGATAATAATACAAAATGTATATTTATAGAGGTAGAAATTAGTTTTATAGTGATCATGAAAACTGGAGCGGTCTCAAATTATTATAGAAACGTTGATACATTAATGATACATTAGCGTGAAGACCATAGATTACCTACATAAATAATAATCACAGGGCGACACTAATTCAAGAAAGACTAATTTAGAGCAACAAATGGCGGAGTGGATTTAATTCAATAGGCCCGTGCTTTGCAATCATTTAGACCCGTATGGAATGAATATGATTCAAGGCTGAATGAAAACGAATTTCTGCAAGGCACTGGGGAGGCTGTGGAACTGAGAGTTATAGGGATTATTATTTAATCAGCAGTGCGAGCTATAATCTTATTGCAAATTCTCTTTTAAGATAGTTTGTCATGCCTCGTATGTCTGTTCCGTATATTAAAACGGCACGGGATGATTGTTGAACATATTTGGCAGTGTC
>NC_084995.1:38902757-38907757 GCF_963854185.1 Sardina pilchardus | reverse complement strand
TCCTATTCAGAGCACCGTGAGCCTCAGTGGCTGCAGATACTGTTTGTGAAGTATCAAAAGCAATTTCCACTAACCATGGAATGGTTGATGTCCTTGAGTTCTCTTCTCTCGTGTCTGCTTAGATTTGTCCTTTTTTCCCTGTAAACGGAGTAATCTTTTATTAGCTGCATTGGCAGTTTCAAAAAGTATAATTATTTGTGTAGAAAACTGACATGAAAACATATTTCTATAGAGTATCTTTGAACACTCTGGACTAGTAAACGAGATAACATCACTAAGTAAATCAAACCATTTTTGATAGATGTTTATGTAATTGTCCTTATTTGTCTTATCTGTTTGTCTGGACGAAGATTTTGCTTTGCTGCGTTTATGGTGTACTGTAGACACAGCCTCCAGGCCTGTGATATGATGTTGCAGGCCTCTTTGTGGGCTGCCTGTTGTGGAAATGTAGGATCTGTGGCGCCTTCCTACTCCCAATCTCATATGTCTTTGCTGCTCTGTTCTGGGTGTTGACAGATTTTCCCTGGCCTGATCCTCTCCGACATCAAGCCTGCCAAAAAGATGAAGTTCAAGACAGTGTGCTACCTACTGGTGCAGCTGATGCACTGCAGGAAAATGTTCAAGGCTGAGATCCCTTTCTCCAACGTCATGAACTGCGAAGATGGAGACAAAGTGAGTAAGATGCTGGATTTGTGTGGGTGTGTGTGTGTGTGTGTGTGTTTGTTTTTATCGGCATCCAACATGTGCTCTCTTTCGCCCACATTTTCACTAACCAATTAGGTGTCACATTACCTATATACTGTATGGGCACATCAGCTTATTCACCAATCCACATAGACAACATATGTTTGTGTAAAAAAAATCAACTGGGTCCATTACATTTTTTTCAATGGGAAAGCTACAGTACTAAGACTGCTATCTCTTCGCCATGAGAAAACCTGTGGTTTGTATCCGCCAGTGATTTGGCACCTAATTGGCTTGTTTGTGAACATGTGGTGAGGTGAGTGCTTGTGGATGCTATTTTTAAAGATGGTTGATGCTAACTGGCTAAAGCTAACCCTGCAAATCCTGACCCCCTGGAGAGCCTGTGATTTGGATATGCAACTTAGCTGATGACGATGAAGTGAATGCAACACTGCATTGCTTTGTTGGTGTATGGTGTTGGTGTATATACAGACAGCATGTGTGGCTGTAGCCATGTGTGGATGTGGGAATGCTGGCTGGGTGTGTGCATAGCTATCAACTCTCATGTAGCCTACTTCTGTGTAAGCATGGTGGTGACATATAAACCCCTATGGTCAGGATTGACTTTGCCATTGACCACAGGATTCACATGTAGGTCACAAACACTTTGTCCACAGACACAGTGAGTGAGACAAATGAGTTGCAGAACATTAAAAGCAGGACACAGTGGTGGAAACGAAACGGCACGGTTGGTTCCTGCCCAGAACGTGGATGTGTGCACTGCGTTGGTGTGAGGTTAGCTTCTCCGCCATGGCCTGTGCGCTTGCTTGGTGCCGTGCACGTTCTGTTTACACCAAACCCTCCCCCGCCCCACTGAGCCTTGTGTCACGCTCCTCCTCTGCCCAGCTCCTTCACCCCTCTCCTGCTCCAGTGAGCCCCAGCTAGGGCTGCTACAGTGACTGCCTCCCGCCCCTGCTCAAACTCACCGGAGGAGGAGGTTCAGAAACGCGCGCACACACACACACACACACACACACACACACACACACACACACACACACACACACACACACACACACACACACACACACACACACACACACACACACCTCTATGACTCCACTGAGCCTCGGCATTCTTACCACCTGGGCACACTCCACTGAACCCCCAGTGCCCCCCCCCCACCCCCACCCCCCCGTCAGGTGTGACGCACACGTTATCGCTCCCCCCCATCCATCACTATGGATACGATCCTCCACGCGACAATGGCCGTTGTCATGGATATCATCTTTCAACACACGTGCCGCTTTGTCTGTCCATATCGATAATGAAGCGGCGCTAATTCGGAATCGCGTGCACGCGTGACGTGTCTGATGCCCGGCGAGGTCACCGAGTTCGTGACGCACGTGCCAGTGTCCAGTCGCGGCTAGACTGAGGTGCCACCGCCGGACACGGCCCGGCCGCTGAACCCTGCCGACAGCTCCCCCTCCCCCCTCGTCTGGATGATGTGTCTGGAGGGTTGGCAAGACGTGACACAAGCGCTGTTGGTCATTGGCACATCTTACCAGGGCTGCCATCGCCCATCGCCCAGCTTCGCGCTCACGCGTCAGACATTTCTCCTCTCGTCCCTACGCGGCGGCGGCGGCGTCAACGTCAGCAGCGACCCTCATCCATCAACGCAAAGGCGCGGCGACAGCGCGGCCGACTCGCCGCCGCAATATCTCAGAGTCGGAGGCTCCCGGAGCCCGCTGGAAGAGCGCACCTGCCGAGAGCGACGCTCATTAGAGACCGCTGTCAGACACCGACACTGTGTGTGTGTGTGTGTGTGTGTGTGTGTGTGTGTGTGTGTGTGTGTGTGGGGCGTGGGGGTGGGACGGCTCTGTTTGGAAAAGGGGCTTGTCAGAACTTGATGTACTGCTTTGTTACAGTGTTAATGAGGCTGAAATGCAGTGTTGACATTTCAGACAAAAGGAGCTCTCAGAGCTCGGAGCCCTGGCTGCCATAGGATGCATGTGCTGGGATCAGGAAGGCGTGTGTGGGCTGCCTGTGCCAAACTGTGCTTTGTGCATCATGCCTTATCGGCAGAGGTCGATATCCTGAGTCCAGAAAGTTAAAGTCCTGCCAAGTATTTGATCCAACCATTTAGTAAACCAGCTCATTGACAGCCAGGTAGATCAGATAATTAGTGATATTAGTGATTAGTGATATTAGTGATTAGTGATATTATTGCATAAGTAGAAAGAATATATGGCAGAACGTTTACTTTCTGGAACCGGGATGTCCGCCTCTGGTTATTGGTGATGTGACGATAGAGAAACTACATTTCCCATGATCGCTTTTGTCCAGAGACGGGTGCTGCGCTCGGCGCCGGAGAAGCTGCGGAACCGGACGTCGGTGTCGGCCAACGTGACGCAGAGCAGCCCGGGCACGCGGGTCAACCGCTACATCAGCCGGCTGATCGAGGCGCGCCAGACCGAGTCCAACACCGCAGACCTGCACTTCCTCACGCTCATGTACAAGAGCTCCGAGAGGGAGCAGAGGGTATGCCAGCACACACACACACACACAAACACACACACACACACACACACAACACACACACACACACACACATTCATTCACACACACATACACTCTCTCTCTCTCTCACACACACACAGACAGGTACACATATACACACAGATGTACACACTGCCATGCAGGACATGCCACAGCATCACATTACACATACACACCCCCTCACACACTTACAATGTTACTGTAAAACCCAGATTGACACACACTCTTTCTCTCACACACAGGCATGCATACACACACACACACACACACACACACACACACACACACACACACACACACACACACACACTCCCCTTTAACATTCTGAAATGTGTTGTCCTTCTCCCAGTATCACCAGCTCCATGATGAGTACTTCACCAGTGCTGTGGTGCTGTCTCTGCTACTCGCTGCCTTGTTTGGACTCGTTTACCTCCTCATCATTCCACAGTACGAACTCCACTTTTTAGCCCCTCTCCTGTCCTCATCTCTCTCTCTTCTCTATCTTTCTCTTCTCTCTCTCCCTCTCTCTCTCTCTCTCTCTCTCTCTCTCTCTCTCTACTCGTTTAGTCTCTAGGACATTCACCAAACAGCTACTTTGCCACTAACAGACCCATTCACTCAGGCCTTGCTCTCTTCTGTTCCCTCTCTTTTACTCTCTTTCTATTCTTCTTCTTCTTCTTCTGTTCTTCTCACAGGAGGACAGTGGTTCTAGGGCTGCTTGTGTTCTGCATCTGTTTCCTGGTGGCTTGTATCATGTATTTGCATATCACTAGTGTACAGGTAACAAATTTCAGCATGTCTTTTTCTTTAACCCCCTCACTGCTTTCTTTCTTTGAAGAACACATTCATGCTAATTGACGCCACATTTAGCATACCAGTCAGTCCACAAACGCAAATGCAAATGTTCCCTCTTGACTGGCATAGCTGCAGTGTTATTATTGCAGTAGTAACAGCCCCTGCATGGCCTAGCAAATTGGCATGGCTTTGAACATCAGTGGTCTAGCTGGCTCAGTGTTGGATTCGTGCGAGCAGAGAGAGATTGACGGGGGGGGGGGGGGGGGGGGGGGGGGGCGGGGGGGGGGGGGGCGGGGGGGGGGGTTTGTTGGATGAATATTTGCCTGTTAGCCTTGGCTTAGATTGCTCATGCCATTCCAGCACGCTAAGCTAGTTAGCCAGATTCTCTCGTTTGTGTGGAGCGGAGGCTTCACTTTTTTTCCACATCTGACACTCCCCTTAACCCCACTGCTAAGTGGATTTTCACATGCAAATTTGCTCAGGTAATCTCTTTGTGCCACTGTCTTCCCCCCACATTCATAATCTCCATACTCTACCTTCCTCCACATTTATCCCCCTCTCCTTCTCTCCCCTCTCTCTCTCTCTCTCTCTCTCTCTCTCTCTCTCTCTCTTCTCTCTCTCTCTCGTCTCTCTTCTCTCTCTCTGCTGTCTCTCTCAGTGTATCCCAGGGTGCCTCACCATCCAGATCCGAACGGCTCTGTGTGTGTTCATTGCGTTCTTAATCTACGCTGTGGCCCAGGCTTGTGTGGTAAGATGGCCCGTCCTGCTGCTCCTAATCCCCACTCAAACACACAATCATTCAGGGGACACTTGTGTTTGGACACTAGTCAAACCTATTCAGTTAAATTGAACTCAATTCAATTCAGTTGTGGTTGTAGCCTGCTCTTGTAGCTAGCGTGTTGAAAGGTTCATATAAACAGACACAGAAAACAGGTCGTTGGAATGTGATTAGATACATTTTT
>NC_084995.1:38847395-38902557 GCF_963854185.1 Sardina pilchardus | reverse complement strand
CAACGAAACGGTAATGAATAAATGTAAAAAGACATATCACGTGAGGTCTCTTTTTCTTGTGTTGACAAGTAGCGGGATAATGTACAGAACGCCGGCCATTATCAGGAAAATAAGTTCCTTAAGGGCTAAGCAAGACCGGTTTGCCTTGCCGGGACTTATTTCCCCGATGTCCGGTGTTACATCCCTTACGTATATTGTATTATCAATCATACTACTACTTCTTATACATTATTTCTCTTTTTCAGTCCTTTTCAATGTATTTTCTAGTGTGTTCAAGCACTCCAAATGGTCAACAAATGCATATGTGTGTGTTACTGCTCTGGTGAAGGCGTGTGTGTGTGTGTGTGTGTGTGTGTGTGTGTGTGAGTGTGTGTGTGTGTGTGTGTTATTGCTCTGGTGGAAGCATGTGTGTATGTGTGTGTGTGTGTGTGTGTTATTGCTCTGGTGCAGGCATGTGTGTGTGTGCGTGTGTGTGAGAGTGTGTGTGTGTGTGTGTGTGTGTTACTGCTCTGGTGAAGGCGTGTGTGTGTGTGTTATTGCTCTGGTGCAGGTGTGTGTGTGTGTGTGTGTGTGTTATTGCTCTGGTGAAGGCATATGTGTGTGTGTGTTACTGCTCTGATGCAGGCGTGTGTGTGTGTGTACGTGTGTGTGTATTATTGCTTTGGCGCAGGCATGTGTGTGTGTGTGAGAGTGTGTTACTGCTCTGGTCCAGGCATGTGTGTGTGTTATTGCTCTGGTGCAGGCATGTGTGTGTGTGTGTGTGTGTGTGTTGTGTGTGTGTGTGTGTGTGTGTGTGTGTGTGTGTGTGTGTGTGTGTGTGTGTGTGTGTGTGTGTGTGTGTGTGTGTGTGTGTGTGTGTGTGTGTGTGTGTGTGTATTATTGCTTTGGTGCAGGCATGTGTGTGTGTGTGTGTGTGTGTGTGTTATTGCTCTGGTGCAGGCATGTGTGTGTGTGTGTGTGTGTATTATTGCTCTGGTGCAGGCATGTGTGTGTGTGTGTGTGTGTATTATTGCTTTGGTGCAGGCATGTGTGTGTGTGTGTGTGTGTGTGTGTGTGTGTGTGTGTGTGTTACTGCTCTTGTGCAGTTGTGTGCGCGGACTGATGGCTTGTTGCTGTGCCCTCCCTCCCTCTGCAGGGCGGGTGTGGGCTACTTCCACACGCGGGGCCTGGAGCCTCTCCTCTCCCTGGTGCTCTTCTCCAGCGCCTTGGCCCTGCACTCCAGACAGCTGGACCTCAAGCTCAGGATGGACTTCCTCTGGGCCACACAGGTCAGTGCCACTGCCACACCACCACGCACTCAGATACACCTCGGCAGGAGACTGACCGGGACACGAGAGCGTTGGAGACATTTTGAAATGCTCATGAGGTTTGGATGTGGCCTTTCATGTTCAGTTGCAGAGTTGTTCTGATTTTGAGGAGGTACTTTTAACTCAGGGCTAGTTTTAGTTTAGTTCTCTGTGTGTGTGTGTGTGTGTGTGTGTGTGTGTGTGTGGTGTGTGTGTGTGTGTGTGTGTGTGTGTGTGTGTGTGTGTGTGTGTGTGTGTGTGTGTGTGTGTGGTGTGTGTGTGTTTGTGTGTTTGTGTGTGTGAGAGAGAGAGAGAAAGTGAGAGAGAGAGAGAGGGAGGGAGAGAGTGAGAGAGAAAGTGTGTGTGTGTGTGTGTCTGTGTGTCACTTATAACCCCTCTCGAGTGAAGGGGATTCCTTTACCACATTTCAAAGGATCCTGCACACGATGGCTGATTGCTTTATTTGGTCTTAAGATGAGCTGGGGGATATCTGGGTGGCTATGTTTATGTGGGAAGCTGGCTCACATGCAGATGTATTAACATGTAAACATATATTGAGCATGACAATGACTCCAACTGTTATCTGCAGTGCTGGCTCAGGCTGGATCCTCTTTGAGAACGGCTGGTTCAGAAATGAGAAATGGCACAATCACTCATGTGTAGGTGGAGTTCAGTGATGGATGTAGGTCTCATAGAACTCCACATAATGAACTTTGAATGGGAGTGCTGCTCATGTCCTTGTGTGGCCTGTGTGTGTGTGTGTGTGTGTGTGTGTGTGTGTGTGTGTGTGTGTGTGTGTGGTGCTGAGTGCCAGTGGCCCGGTGTGAACCGCTAGCTGTGGTGGATCTGTGCCCGATCGCTTTGGCTCGCAGCTCTGAGTGGCCGCCATGATGACCAGTTGGTGCGGTGCGGTGAAGGCCATCGGCTGCCACGCTCAGGGCTGGCTGGCTGGCAACATAATGGGGATGTACAGCGAACAAGGGCTGGGCCAGCGTGGCACAGTGGGGGCATGGAGCACAACTGGCTTTTGTGTGTGTGTGTGTGTGTGTGTGTGTGTTTGTGTGTATGTATTTGCCTATTTGTGTGTGTGTGTGTGTGTGTGTGTACACGTGCGCTTGTGCATGCATGTGTGTGCTCATTATATCTATGGGTAAGGATTATAACACTGCAGTGCTCCTCTCCATTTGCATTTGCTATTATTACATCTCACTTGAGTTACAGCAGTACACTCCACATTGTGAAGAAGATGGATAGAGAAACGGTCTGCAGATATTGTGTCTCGTGGTCTGCAGTGCTTTGGAGATATTGCAGTGTTCTTGAGGTTTTGTCGTCTTCTTAAAGCAGGACAGAGTTAGCACTGAATGATTTCATTTCTGCTTGACTACCCAAATAGACTTCTGCTCAGCCCCAAGAGTGTTTGTCAGACATAATTCTGAGTGGGTGTGATTTCTTTCATTCGGTTGCTTGAGGGTGTATGCTTGCATTGCTCTCATGCTGGCCCCTAGTGGTGAAAAGGGCTACTTGCTGTGATAGAAACGTTTGATGTGATTGTGCTGGTGTTTGAAATACAAACTTACATGTAATCAATGCGTGAGTGAACTAAATGTGTGTGTGTGTGTGTGTGTGTGTGTGTGTGTGTGTGTGTGTGTGTGTGTGTGTGTGTGTGTGTGCGCGTGTGTGTGTGTCTGTGAATATGTGTGTGTGTGTGTGTGTGTGTGTGTGTGTTGTCTCTGCAGGCGGAAGAGGAGAGGGATGGGATGGAGAAAGTCAAACTGGACAACAAGCGGATCCTGTTCAACCTGCTGCCGGCCCACGTGGCCCAGCACTTCCTCATGTCCAACCCCCGGAACATGGTGAGTCAGCTGGACGCTAGACCTCGAGACCAGGAGCCGTCAGCACAGACCCAAAACCAATATTCCCTATTGGTTTTGAAGAACGAGGTCATTACCATCACTTCTAGCAAACAAATCACGCATGGGCCAGCACAATGATGTGACAATCATGGCTTGGTGTTGACACGGGCTTTCTGAATAGTTGTTGTGACGTGCTAAATATGTCTCAATCCCTCTCTCTTTCTCACAGGACCTGTACTACCAGTCCTACGCCCAGGTCGGAGTGCTGTTTGCCTCCATTCCCAATTTCAATGACTTCTACATCGAGCTGGACGGAAACAACATGGGCGTAGAATGCCTGCGACTGCTAAATGAGATCATTGCCGACTTTGATGAGGTCTGTGTCTCCTTCCTGATCTCCATGCCTCCACAATGCTGTGTGTGTGTGTGTGTGTGTGTGTGTGTGTGTGTGTGTGTGAGGTCCAACGGTCGTCACTAAAATAGCCCTCCTAAGCCCCTAAGTTTTGACAACTTATCATCTCTCTACATGCAACAAATATGGACAAATGAATGAACACAGATCATCATCCAGAACCCCTTGTCCCAAAAAAGTTAGCATGCTGTTTGAAAAGTAAATGATTTGCAAAACATGTAAACCATATATCTAATTAAGAATGGTGTAAAAACAACATGTATCAGTTTTTGAAACAGAGTAATTGTATATTTTTTGGAAAGTATACTGTATGTTCATTTTGGATTTGATGTCAATACATTTCAAAACAGTGTTGCATCACTTCATCTCTTAGCAGCAGTCTCTAAACATTGGCAAACTGAGCAAACCAGTTGCCAGTTCATAGAATTAGATGTTGTCCCATCCTTGCCCAATATAGCAATATAGTCCAGGGTCTTCTTAATTGTGTTTTTCTTTCCATGGTGCACTAACTGTAACATGTCTGGAGTAAGTGCAGGCAGACCATTTTAGCACCTGGACCCTTCTACTATGGAGCCATATTGAGTAATATGTGCAGAACGCAGTTTATCATTGTTTTTCTAAAAATATCCAAGGCCTTTCCCGAAGAGAAATTTGTCTGGATGGCATCATATGTTGTTGAGAATGAGAACCTGTACCAATCGTTCAGCAATAACTGAGCCTTTCCAGACGCGAAAGCTACCCACACCATAGACACTGATGCACACCCATACTGTCATAGACGTTGGCTTTTGAACTGGGCCGTAATGACAAGTTGGATGGTCCCTCTCCTCTTTAGCCCGGAGCAAGCCAAGTCCATGATTTCCGAAAAGAATGGCAAATTTTGATTGGTCTTACCACAGGGCCAGTTTTCCACTTCGCTTCAGTCTATCTCGGGCCCAAATAAGGCCACAATTTTGGATTCTGTCTAAATATGGTTTCTTCGTTGCAAGGAGAGTTTTTAACCAGCTTTTGTGGATGTGTCAAACTGTATTCATAGACAATATTTATCAGAAGTTTCCCTGAGCCCGTGCAGTAATTTTCATCACAGTAAAACGTCTGTGTTTAATGCAGTGCCATCTGAGGCCCCAGAGATCATGTCCATCCAATATGGCTTATCAGCCCTGTCCCCCATTTGTCTCACCTGTCGCCCCAGCATTATTCTTATAATGTTGCAACACATGTTAGTTATATTTGTTATGCTAAAATATACACTACAGACAAAAAGTCAGGGATATTCAGCTTTCGGGTTGAAATTTCAGGATGAATCTAAAATCCACCATAACCTTAATGTGACCTTCTCTAGACTTTTGAATTTGCATGTCCAACAGTTCACTACATTTCACCTGAAAGCCAAATAACTTTTTGTGAGTAGTGTATGCACACTATATATGTACTTGCAGTGTCTTATTTCCATATTAGACATGCGAAACTGAATGTTGTACCAAATGTCTGATTTGTGTTAGCTGATGGACAAAGAGAGCTACAAGGACATAGAGAAGATTAAAACCATTGGCAGCACTTACATGGCAGCAGTGGGACTGGTGCCCACCATTGGAACCAAGGCAAGATATCAAGTCATTTTCTTTTCTACAAATACAAATTCATAAAATCTGGTAATGAGGAAGATTATGCAGACCAAAGCATGAGTTATTTTACCAACGGATGCACATAAGGTGTATACCTACATGCTAACAGCCTCTTCTTGTGCGTTGCAGGCCAAAAAGTCTGCGACCACACATCTAAGCACAGTGGCGGACTATGCCATTGAGATGTTTGATGTTCTGGATGAAATCAACTATCAGTCCTACAACGACTTTGTCTTGCGAGTTGGTAGGTTTCTGTGTGTCCGTGTACTTATATTTAAGTATAACTTTACTTATATAACTGTATATTGCCTTTGTCTTGCATGTTGGTAGGTTTGTTTGTGTCTTTACGTGTGTTTTGTATTTGTCTTGCCAGTTGATAGGTTTCTGTGTGTGTGTGTGTGTGTGTGTGTGTGTGTGTAAGTGTGTGTTGCTGTTGCCTGACTGCGGGCCTTTCTACAGTAATGCATCCCGTTTGCTAGCCCCCACCAGGCAGACCCCAGCAAATTGCCTTTCACTTCAGCAGTGGTGAGAGTGCACCTTAGGCACTCTAAGCAACAGCTGACACCAGGATTAATGAAAATTCATGAGGCGTTGATGGGCACATAATGCATTCGCTCAGGGACTTGTTATCACAATAAATCAAGAGATATTCTCGTTGCCTCCGCATAGCAAGCAAGTTTTCGCGCCTAATTGGTGGCATGTTTTGGTGGTCATTAAGATTCTACCCCTCTGCTGTGTGTCCAGGCATCAACGTGGGGCCCGTGGTGGCCGGGGTCATCGGGGCCAGGAGGCCGCAGTATGACATCTGGGGGAACACTGTGAACGTGGCCAGCCGCATGGACAGCACAGGAGTGCCTGGCAAGATCCAGGTATGCAGGGTCACTGTGTCGGCGGCACACCACACCACTGGCATAGCAATGTGGGGTGGCTGGCTGTCCTTTAATTGGCATGTGTTATTATGGAGTCATTGGTTTACACTACTTAACGGTTATAGAATTGTACATACTGTAAATGAGATGTGTCATTCTAATACACAAATACACAAACATGTTTACATTTTTAATGTAGATGAAATGTGGGGTTTTACTTGAACCATGTGTTGCCCAAAGAAAACCCAATAAATACAGCACTATGCACTGCAATCTGATAAAAATACAAGTTTGATATTTGTCGTCCAGGTGACCGAGGACGTCTACCGCATGCTGAAGGTCAACTACGACCTGGTGTGTCGGGGCAAAATCAGCGTGAAGGGCAAAGGGGAGATGCTCACCTACTTCCTGGAGGGCAAGGCCCAGGGCCTGGGCAACCAACCGCGCTCGTCCAGCCTGGAGAGACGGCCGCCCGCCTGCGGCCGCGGCAGCATCAGGACCAAGGCGGGCAGCATCTCCTCCGTGACCAGCAGCTTCACCACGCGTGCCAGCATGAGCACCATCCAGACCTCGGCGGGCAACAGCAGCGCCACCCCTGTCCTGCACCTGCCCTCCACCTGCGTGCCCTGCCTGGAGGCAGAGGAGGACGAGCAGCAGACGGAGGAGGAGGACGCGGAGGTGTAAAGACAGACAGAGAGCACATCTGAGAGAGAGAGAGAGAGAGGGAGAGATAGAGAGATAGAGTGAGAGAGTGAGAGAGAGAGAGTGTATGGGGGGGGGGGATGCGCAGGGGGCCTGCTGCACAACACAGGGCCCAGGAATCGGTCTGCCAATCAGGACAATGTTCAGGCAAGGCCGGGCCAGGCCAAGCTGCAGCCAGGGAGGTCTCATGGGGCCACCCCCTTTCGCCACCACTCCCAAAATGGGCACGCCGCTGTCTCCGGTGAGGACCCTCAGAGTGGTGCACTCTCTCCTCCCACGGAGTACCTCTGAACACAGGGGGAGAGAAGGCTCAGGAAAAGGAGACATCTCCCCTCTGGAGGTGTGGAGCTTCACAGCCGTGTGTCTGTCTTATCATTCCAACTCCATTTAGAGCAGTGTCAGCATTCCAACGAGGTGCTTTTGTTTTTGTTTTTGTTTTTGTTTCCTTTTTTTTGTATAATCACAAGCACACTTGAACTGAAATACTTACATTGTATGGACGTTCATCCAAACCGAGGCATGACTAACTAACTTTTCTTAAAATATATAATGCCAAGATTACAACTTCTATTATGCTGTACAAAAAAAAGTCCTTGGTGTTGTAAATATGACATATTTCTCTCATTTTGTATACTGTGTGTGACTGTGTGGATGTGTGTTTGTATGCATGTGTGTATAAACTGTATGTAATGAAATTACATGATATTTTTGCAGTGAAAGCACACTCTGGATGCTTCTGTTACTCAATTGCCACTTTTATGAGGTTTTTATTTTGGTTCTGTAATGGGGAATGAGTAGACTTCTTTAGCCAAAGCAGTGGCTTCATGATTGTTGCACAAGGGTACCCATTCTTGAAAGATTATGTTAGCAGCATAAACCTCTGAGACAGTATTGATGCTGTAACACCACATGTGACAATATTGATGTACATTGATTGTCACAATACCAAAAGTATGACTTTGATACGATCCCATGTCTATGTTTCTCGATACCAACACTGAAATGATATCACATCAGTAATAGAAGTGATAAATTAGGCGGACACAACAGAACATAGACCTAAAATTCCTTTTTTTTAAACTGACGTAAAATATGACTTATTATAACCTTATTAAAGCACCTTTCTTCAATAAAATAGGGTACTAATAAAATAGGGTATCATATAACATGTTCTATTTCAGGGTACTGCGATTCCTTTCTGTTGTCAGTGTATCGTGCGACACTACTACTGATAAAACATTATTTGCTGGTAATTCATATGGGCTAGAACAGGAAGATTCCTTTGTGCTACTATGACATAAGTATGTCATTCCACCATTAATGCCTTGCATGCTGCAATTGGAAATGTGGTTCTTCAACATACCTTAGCACATCATACCCAATTCCTGGATCTCTCAGACCTACAAGATGACCCTACAAGGCCTCTATGGAATATCCCAAATGTAGTCTTAAAACATCTATGAGCAATGCAGGTCTGTATAGGCTCGGAGTTGTATTCATTGTATTTTTTTCTTTTTTTAATGAAAAGCTGGACACTCACTGACATTTCAAGATAAGTCTGATGATGGATTTAATTGGTGATGAGATTTGCATCTCCTCCTCCATCAGATCTATGGCCTTGATGATCAAGCTGATTACTCCCACTGGTTTTTCAGTTGTTTTGGGGCTTCTGCTTTTCCATATAAGGACACTGAAGGAGTGTGATTACTGCACAGCAACACACAAAGCCAGCACACTTACACACACACCTACCCATACTTGAGCACACACTCAGAGAGCTCTGCCTGTTGCCAAGGCTTTGAAGTGAAAATCTGTCTGATAACAGCTGAATTGAGAGGGGCTAAAGGGGACAGTAGGATGGCTGAGAGTTTGTTGACCCACTGAGCACTGACCGCGCCATCGTTTGGCGGGCTAGTTTACACACACATACACACACACACCCACACACACCCACACTTGCAACCATGTGTAAATAACCCAGGACTTACATGAGTAGACAGTCATAACCACATACACTGTTAGGCTACAATTGATTGAAACGATTGCAAAAGCATTGGACTGAACACAACATATTCACCAACACTCTTAAGTGTCCTGTCATTGTTATTTGGCTTTTCCTGTGATTCCCTATCATTGATAATATATGTGATTTTGCCTTATTTTACAAGCTTACAATGATTACACTTATATTTGCCTTGTAGTTAATCAATTTGATATGCAGATCTTAATTTTGTAAATAAAGCTCTATACAAATGGACTGTACAGTGTAAAGTTGGATAAATAACACTTTTGTAAGAAATAAAGTATTGGTGTTTAAAGACTTCGCATTTGTGAAATGATTGAAGAGAGTGACAGTGGTGGAGATAGGCTTGTCATGAAAGTCTTTGTAAATGAATGAATCCACGTGCAAAAATGAACATTTTGTTAACAAATTAAAGGTGATTCTCAACACTGAGACTTAGATAAGTGGACCTATACAGATATTTTATCACTCAATTTGTTTGGATTAGTCTGTTGTTTTTATGACATTGAAGGTAAATTATTCAGTGGCAGCGCACAGGTCTAGCTAGCCTTTGACGGCTCAAATAGTAACCTTTATCAAGAGCGCCAAATGTCGTAAATAAAGTGATCGTGTTATTGAATGCTTAACCTGAATCCAAAGCTATGCGGTAGAGTTCAGTACAATGCAGTGTCACACTGACCAAAATAAGTACACAAGTAAGCCTACCAAGGACAGCATAGTCTGACCAACTGTGTGTGTGTTTGCGTGCCAGTAGAGAAGCCTCTTCACAACGGGCCCTTGTAACCACAGTGTCAACATCTTTCACAACGCAAGCCAACACACACAGAGAGATGTCTTCATATCTTTACTTTCAGAGCCGACACTGGACGGCAACTAGGTTAATTAACCAAATAACAGCATAATCGTAGCATTTTGGTGAGGCATAGTTTAGCCTAGGCTACATCTTAAGAAGTAGTGGCGTAGAAAATCCGGATTCCCCAGTTTAAAGTGAGTGCCACTTTTGACAAGTTTCCGCGCTTTAGACCACTGTTGATTGCGTAAGAGAACACTCCCACCTGGTGGAAGAAACCTGTGACAATAGGTAGCCAATTGCTTCTAGATACCTATGTCCGAAATGAGTTCCAGCTAGTTTCACGGTGGTAGGTTATGTGCTGCCTATTTAGTGGTGTTTCTGAGTTCATCGTTAGACATCATGAATCCGTGTCCAGAGAGGTAGGTTTAGCGAAATAGTTTAAAGAAATACAGTTAGCTCTTGATTACCCATGGCCTAATAGTCAGTTCATGAAGGCTATAGACCTACCCTGCGGCCTACGTAGCCTAACCTGAAACACGTTTACTCTCCTAAGTAGCCTAATTTGTATGTTTTTCAATCCCATATAACTTTTCGTAGATGTGAACTGGCTTTATTGGAGGGTATGGAAAAGTCAGCTTCACAACATTAGGATACCATACCGACCTGACAGTAGCCTTAGGTAGTAGCCTACCCTATGGTTGCATGCGGGTGTGCACATTGTAGCCTGTCCTCAATTGTCCTTTTGCGCAACTTAAGGAACCACGTTTCCATCACCTGTTGAGCAATGCATGAATAAGTGTTAACATGAACAGCCCAGGCCAACACTGTTTACCACACATTTACCACATATTGAATGACATGTGGAGAGTGTTTTGATACACACTCAAATTTTAGACTCATTTCCTATCATGAATTAAAAATGTCTCATCTAAAAGTTGTTTTACAGCCATACTTTGTATTTGTAACTTTAAAGGTATGTGTTTCTGTCGTAAAACAACATCTTATTTTGACAAAATGTATAAAGTTTACTTACAACATTCCTCCATTCACTGAAATGAAATGGAGAAATGAAGAACTCCATTTCGAACACTCTTCCACACAAAGACATTAAAATATGGTGCAGACATCACACACCAGTAGGAGAATGGCATCGCCACATCTGTCCTTTCTGTCAGGGTTTTCCTCACACCTATCCAGGAGAGTGAGGAGTCTGCTGAGGAGTGGAGAGAGGAGAGTGAGAGCACCTTGGACATCCTGTCCAGTGAACCGTCCTCACCAACTCCCCCAGGGACACCCACTGGCCAGCAATCCCCAGATGATGAGCTTCCCAGTTCCCCAGAGGTACTGTATGGTTATTTGTTTAATTAATAGGAGCACATCACATTAACCAGATGTGTGTGAACCCGTGTATACAGGCCTACTCTGTGGTGTCAAGCCCGTAGGCATCTATTTGCTTTAGATTCTTTCAGCGCACTGATAATGTTTGACACTTCTGATTATGTTGTTCATGTACTCAATCTTTAAAACAGGCACGGTTAACAGGATAATATAAGGGAATGTTAAAATAGAGTAGAAAGCTAGGATATCTCATGAACAGAGGAAAAAATGGGAATTTAGGTTGGCAGAGAGAATGAATTCCTCACTAAGACATCAGTGATTTTGAGCTCTAAATCTTCATTCTTTCTTAGCTTAAATCCTCACCTGTAGAACTGGAGGACAGTAGCTCCGCTTCAGAGCCAGAACACGGGAAGTCTTCACGTGAGCATGTGCTTAGTCAGCAGCAGAGTGTCCTCCATCAGCCACCTACAGAGTCTCCTGCAGCGTCACCTCCACCCGAGACAGCCAAGCCTCCAGCCAAGAGGAGGAGAGCCAAGGCCGACGGAGAGGTACACACTCCAGCACCTCGGCTGACAGTGGGTGCCTCTCAACATCTCTCCTCGATCCTCGATTCTCGATCCTCAAGGGGCGTTCCCACTGATCTATAACTAACATTGGATAGACTATCCCATTGTTGCCGCCCCATCATTCTTTATCTAGATCAGTGAGGACGAGGATCGAGGAAGGAAGGGAGGGTGTATAAAAGCCCTAATGAGAGGCACCCATGAACTGTAGAGATCGCCACCATCAGGCCTGCTCCCAATCAGTGGTTCTCGATCTGGATGTCCCTCCTGCTGTCTCACTACGTGGGTTCCACCTTTCGTTGACTGAACTCATTAGCGGGCCCTCTTGATTAGTGGAGCACCTCTGATTGAGCAAATTGAGTTTGTATTCCAATCAGGTGTAATTTGAGCATAGCAGGGATAAGCAGAGTGTGTGGAAGAGGGCTCCGGGTAGGGGACTGAGAACCCTGGTTTTAAATCACAGGACTGATAATGATCTCAGTGCTCGGAGTAGATACTAGGATGTGTAGATACTAGGATGTAATATGCATGATTCCCTCGTCCTCATCCATTCCTTCAATTGTGCATTTAATAGTTTTAATGCATGCTGGATACATGCAAAACTCAACATATACAGTCACTAACAAAAATCTTGTCACCCCTTTAGAAATGTTGGTTTCTAAAACAATTTCAATTGCTCAACACAACTGAAACAACAATTGTTTTCTCCCAATTTAAAGCAACACTAAAGAGTTGTGCCTTAAAATAATGTTTCCAAAATCATTTCATCATCATCAACTCGTAATAGGGTAAACGGCGCGTCGGCTTGCGGCCCTCTATCAGCTATAAGTAAGTTTACCAGATCAGGTAGCGGATCTGTAGTTCGATGGAATGAGGCATAATAAACTACAAATTTTATTTGCTTCGATGACGCAATACATCATACCTTGTCTGTGGACATTGTTATTTGCTGGATAAACAAATGGTGTGCGTGTGACAGAGGAAAAGTGCTTTAGTGTTGCTTCAACACAAAATATCACCAAAATGCTGTGGGAAGTGAATTCTGTCAAACTGACATGGTCAAAAGTCTTGTCATCCTTCACAAAAAGTGTCTTTCGTACTTATAAAAAGCACACTTTTTCATTGTTCAAATCCAGTGCTAAGGTTATGGGTAGTCAGACGTTAGCTCTGGTACATTTCCTGACAAATGTCAGTCCATTTCTGAAGGACAATAGATTCAATTTCACTAACCTTACAGTTCAATGGATTTCTATGGAGGGCATGATGTTTTCTCCTCGGCTTTCCAAATATCTGAATGACTCTACCTTCCCTTTTATGTGCTGCTGATTATCAGTGCCAGAGGAAGCAAAATAGGCATAGAGTATCACCTGGTTATTGCCATGCATCAGTTTTGACAGGGTGCACTGTTCAGTGTATGCCTCATTCTTCCTCATCCAAACATATTGCTGTTCTGTAAGCATAAGCAAAACAGAATACTGAACCAAAACCTTATAAATGAGTGACAATGGGTTTGCCAGTTAATTCTGTGGCGCAACAGAACAAAAGAACTTTTTGGGCCTCCTGACAGTTATGTCTGGAGGATGAAGAATGAAGAATACCCCGAAACGTGCACCATGTTTAAAGTGAAGCAAGGCTATGGCCATTATCAGTGCAGAAGACACTTTTTGTGAAGCAGCTGTAATAAGTAAACTACATAGTGCAGTATGTTTGACTTTATGTGCATTGTGCAACATATGGAAACCACTAAAAGCGTTTAAGGAACCTTAAAGCTCCTACTGCGTCCTTCTAAAAGTGCATGATGTGCTGTGTGCTACTACAGTACATCCCTCTAAAAGCACATGTGCTGTATGCTACATCCTTCTAATAGTGCATGATGTGCTGTGTGCTACATCCCTCTAAAAGCACATGTGCTGTGTCCTACATCCTTCTAAGAGTGCATGATGTGCTGCGTCCTACATCCTTTTTAGAGTGATATGATGTGCTGTGTCCTACGTCCATCTAAAAAGTGCATGATGTGCTGTCTCTAGGCTAAAAACCAGAAGCGGCCGGCGAAACGGAGAGGTGCCTCCACTCCACCGCAGACCCCTCTGCCCCTGTGGCTTGTTAGCCTGATGCATAACATTGAGGAGGCCACCCACCATGAACTGCTGATAGAATAGGTTTGGTGGAAGATTGAGGGAGAGATTTCACAGGTTTCAAGTTTCACAGATTAAGCTCATTCTTTTTTTGATATACCCATACTATGTATTGTCAACCTTTTTGTAAAGGTCAGCCTTTTGTTATTATTATTTATACTGCGTGTAAAGATTTGTTGGTGTGGCTGTCACCTGTAAGAACTACACAAAACAATGGGTAGCCTAATGCCTGTAAGCATGTGAACATTCTGTTTTGAGCAGTGTGTTAGATCTCATTCATTACACTGTACCTTACCTGGTACTCTTTCTGTTGAGTAGTACATGTTTTTGAAGTATTATGTTATTATAGGAGCCATGCACAGGCTAAAAATAATAAAAGATTCAATATGATATTTGAGTAACATCAATAGTGTTCTTTTAAAAGATTTCCCGTAAATGCTTTTGGCCTAGTCTCAAAAGTGAACGAGTTCATTTTCTAGGGATTGCTTCTGTTTGCTTAGAACAAACAGAATAGCACTCTCATCACAACATATTTGCCATCAGTCCTTCTCCTGTTTTTTCCGTTGCGACTTCATCTACTTTGAAAACACCACAACTCAGGTTATAGTATTAAAAGCTTGACCATCTGTGACATGTGATGTGTTGATCACAACAGCATGAAAGAAGCAAAATGTATACGGAGTGTTTGTTTGCTCTAGATAAGTGGCCAACTAATACTACACCAGGAAATTAGTACATAAGACCTTCTTTACAACAAACATGTTTTCTTCAAAGGCCAGTGAAGTTTATCTAATTATGCAATAGGAAGATGACCTTGTGTTTATGACCTGACAGCAAAAATATTGGGTAATATTTGTTGTCGATAATGCCTGACTCAGAAAGACTGTTAGGTGACTAGGCTTTTCATTTACACCAATGTTATGAGATAAAGAGGGCAATAGTTAAAATAGTTTCATTTACCTAATCAAGCATTAGTCATTCTGATGTATGCTCCAGTCTGTTGATAAATCTAATAGTGACATTCCATCCATTTTTCTACTGATAATAGTCCAAAAGTGCAGGTAGACACCACAAACAGAGGCTAGTCGTGTTGTCCTGTTATGACTATACACTGCGTCCAGGCACTCCTCGTTCCAAAGTAAATATTGACATGCACTTCAAACGACCCACAATCTGGTTTTTACGCACCCAAACCACTAGGCATGGCCTCGGTCACAGCTGTTTTCTTTGTTAAATAATTAATATAAAAAAACAACTGCGTGAAATATTAACTTCCTTAAGGTCAGTGGACCATATAAATACTACAGAGGACTTCTCAGTAGAATGACAAACTTAACGGAAAGTGCACCGACTGAGAGGGAACAAATATTCTCACAGGAGTGATTTTTTTTTTCAGTAGCCTACTGCAATGACCGGATTATCTATTTGTTTCACCTGGGCCTTGGCAGCTTTTGTTTTCGTAACACCTGCAGAGTCCTCTCCAGTTGTCGGCCCAGAACCTATCCGCTGCGCCCCTTGCACTCCAGAACAGCTCGGCCAGTGTCCCGCAGTGCCCACAAACTGCCGTGAGGTGCTTAGGGAACCGGGCTGCGGATGCTGTTTCGCTTGCGCTTTGGAGAGAGGAGATAACTGCGGCGTCTACACGGCACACTGCGCCACCGGCCTACGCTGTTCTCCTCGACCAGGAGACCCAAGACCCCTCCACTCACTTACCAGAGGACATGCTGTCTGCACAGATCAGGATGGGGGTGAAGGTGCAACTGAATTTCTTTAATTTATCAGAATTTTCTCATCTCACGTGTGCTTACACAAGTAGCCTATCACAACTAGTATTGTACATGACACAAGGCCCTCTTGTTTCCTTCAGATGAGGGCACAGATCACGGGTCCATTCAGCACTATCTGGGCCTGAACAGACCACTGGATGCTCTGGAGGCCCAAGAGAGCTTGAAGGCAAAAGTGAACGCTATCCGGAACAAACTCGTGCAGCAGGTAGGCTAATGGCTTACATTCCAAGTCTCACTGACTCTGCAGTGATGACATTGTCTTCATTTATTAGGCCTATGTATAAAATATGGTTTTAACACTTGGTTCATAGTATGCTAGGACATGCTCTTCTATTATACATCCTCAAGGGGGTGCTGTTGGTATTTAGAATTTGCTAACTGAACTGAAGATTTTGACTTTTCTTTGGTTTTGTAGGTCATAGATCAGCGTTAACCAGTCATATTGTAATTATAGGCCCTCTGTCCCTCATTAGCAGCAACTATGTTGTCAAAATATCTAAAAAAAAATGACTAAAATGACTTCTGTTCAGTTATATTGTCAGGGTGGGGTTTGTCAGGTGTTTCTTTGACTTTGTTGTGGTGGCTCTAAATCCATACTTGCTTTTGGTCAATTTTTAGGGACCATGCCATACTGAACTGCATGCAGCCTTGGACATGATTGCCACATCCCAACAGAAACTGGGAGAAAAATTTACAAGCTTCTACCTCCCCAACTGTGACAAGCATGGCTTTTACAAAGCCAAGCAGGTGAGACTCTTTTTACATTTTTTTAATTAAAAAATTCTGCCTTTTCCTGTAATCCCATCTAATCTGAACTCTGTCTGTGTATTCCAGTGTGAGACGTCTCTAGTGGGACAGAGTGCACGCTGTTGGTGTGTGTCTTCATGGAATGGCAAACAGATTCCAGGATCCAGTGACATTCCTGGAGAGGCTCAGTGTCATCAGGAAGTCACTCATTAAAGACATACTCAAAGCCAGACACACGTGTGTGCAAGCTCGCGCGCACACACACACACACACACACACACACACACACACTACACTTATCCACACACAAGCTCTGACACATATGCTCACCCACACAAAAACACACACACACACACACACACACACACACACACATGCTTATGGAGACACCCACACACATACACACATGCTGATAACCTTTTATGTATGTTGGCATTATATTAAGACTTATTTATTCCAAATGTATATGTGGAGAGTAATATGCCAGTCTCTGGTGATTTGTTTATGACTATTTATATATTTACCTATTTTTATTGTAAGTAGGAAAACACTGTATGCATTTGTTTCTGACTAAACAACTCCATCTGCAAAGACCACACACCTCCAGGTTCAGCCAAGCCCAATACAGAGTCCTTGGGATCTGTTTTTGATTCACTCAAATATTGGATCATTGCACTGTGGATCTTTCTAATTAATATAGCTCTGGGGCTTTGTGTATATTTTTCTGTTTATGCTTTGTCATATTTCATGTTCAGATGTTGTGCTGGCTTTCCAAGCGTTGAAGGAAAACTACAGATATCTACAAATGTCGGCAGGCGTACAATTGCTTTGTCAGTTATAGTTCTATAACATAAACATACTCTGGGTGTTCTGGTTGAGTGGTACTGCAGTACATGTTTTACAGTAAGACTGCAGGTGGATAGGTTTTACCAACCCCTACCTCTTCGGGCTGCAGCAGACCGTGGCCCATTTCAGTCTCTTGGCACAGATGGTCCAGTTTCCTGTTGTTTGGCTTATAGGAGGTGCAGCAAGTTGAGTGGGCACTGGATTGGCTTTGGCAAGTATTACTAAGCCATTATATAGACACAGATATATTATTGTGTCAGTAAGCCTGTGATAAAGTTTTATTATACGTGTGCCACCCAATGTGATGTACAATTCTTTCAAAAAATACCATTCTCAGGGTCTGGCCGTGTGCTTTAGCGAGTCTGCTGAGCTGTGTGGCGTTATGTTGCTGCAAAATTCAACATACAAACTTAATACAAACCACTGTCTTTGGGAAAGCCTATTACCAATGTAGGCCATGTTTTTTTTTTTTTTTTTTTTTTTTTTTAAACTGGAGTGAGGCTGATGCACAGAGGACTGTACTTAGTCTGAAGACACGTTTGTCCATGATGCTGCTGTTTCTGTGTGCAGGTGTAAACTACAGTCCTTCTGCATCGGTGTAGATAAATGCTGCTATTGTTTTATTTTTGGTTATTCCATTTTGGGTGCAGTTCTTTAAAGAGCTGTTGCATTGTATCAACACTTGTGGTGAAAAACTGTATATTCTTTCAATAAACCTGTTGTCTTTGACACAATTCTACCATTGCCTCGTTTCATGTGCCCTTGTCAGATGGATCCTCTCACTGATGTCAATTTGTAGAGACAGAGCTGAAAGGGGCATAGTTGTTCAGAGCACCAATTAAACCAAAGGCCTATGCGCTTAATAGCCCATCCAGTCACTAAGAGATGTAATGTACAACAATTAGGTCAATGTACTTGATCTCGTAATTGCTGTCAATGGCTCATTGACCAACAATGAGAGCTTAAAACAATGTCCTCCTTTTTGGTGCAGCACTCTCGACCCCACACACTCACACACACACAAACACACACACACACACACACACAGCCTGAAGGGAAAGACTAAATTTGGGTGGTTACGTAACATGTCCTAATTGATCACACAAACAGAAAGAAAAAAAAATGCTGATGTCAACAAAAAAATCTGGAGTTTATTTCCTTCAATAAAAAAAACATACTGTACATGAAATGCCTTCTCCAACTGCAATGAGTTTCGGTATCCCCCCTCCCTAGCTGAGGAGAATGCTTAGAGAAGAGACTTTATACTTTTAAAGCACTAAGCCTTAGTGTGGGCCTGGTGGGGACAGGAAACACAACAACTGTAGGCAGGAGAAAAGTGAATAGAAGATGCCTTAGACAAAACAGGAGACAAACACCAGGATGGGTGAGTGGTTATGCATAGTACATTGAGTAGACCACACACCTTGAACTTGACATATGATATCATACTGATAACTGACCTAGAATGATGACCTAGACTAGAGTAGGCAACTGAAAGCTTTATATATGACATACATACCATTTGCAATGGCAACCTTTAACACGAGTGTTGTATGAGGCCTGATGAATACATGGTGCAAAAAAAAAGATTCCAGCTTATTATTATATATTTTTTACCACAGAAGTGATGATGTGCAAAGCAGCCTGAGTGTTTTTATATGATAAAAAGCATGTCAAATGACTCCCTGACAGATTGGTGCACTTCCATGAAGTGCTTTGTGTCGTCCTTATGATGTATGCCCGTGATCCACTGACACAGGCCTCCCATTTTTTCACGAAAAAAAAAAATGAAATATGAACAATCGCAGGATGCAAACATGGGGGAAACAAACCAGCAATCGTTTATTCCTGGTCTCTCCTCAAGTCGTGTCGTGTAGTGGTTTCAGGGCGTCCCTGCCATCCGTAAGTGTTCAGAGGAGTTTGTCAAGATGAGCTTTGTCTCCACCACACAAGCTTACCCAACACCCCCCCCCCCTCCCTGGCTCCCACTGTATCCTGGGAATTGTAGTTTTTTCAACACCCATTGCTCCTCCATGTCCTTAGAGCACTCTCTGCCGCCACCCCGGGACACTTGCTCATATACCTATTCATGATAGGCAGTGACAATATATACCATATATATACATAAACATACATATAAATACACATCTATGCGTGATGGAAGCCTTTTTTGTGGCATGGCTGCCCAGTCCTCCTGGTGTGTGTGTGTGTGTGGTGGATGAGGCGTAGCACAGGCGTAGTGGTCCAGCGCAGCCGCTGTGGTGATGTGGCTCGGCGAGTCCGGGGCTGTCCCGACGACAGGCTCGGCTCACACCTCAGTCCCAGTGACGAGCCGCAGCTCAGCAGGGTCAGAGAGGAGAGGAGAGGAGAGGCCGGGGGAGGAGGAGAGATGATGAGGGTAGAGGAGAGGAGGAGGAGGAGGAGGAGGAGGAGGAGAGCTTTATTTCCAAAGCGTCAGACCCCTGCCGCGCCCGTAAACCCGAAAAGTCTGTGAGGCGAGGTCGCTCCCTGAGCCGTAGGCTGCGCCTGACTCTGTTCCTAGCATCCTAAGTCTCGCAAGGTCTCGTTCCAAACCACTCCGACAAACTCTCTCTCTATCTCTCTCTCTCTCTCGCTCTTGCTCTCTCTCGCTCGTCCTCTCATAAACTGCTTCTATTGGTCGTCCAGGTTGTAGCAGTGGGTGTCGCCTCCCCCTCTCCCCTTGTAACCCGGCAATGGCTGACCATACTTGTCCACACACCAGCAGAAGCCACGCTTCCGTCCATTGGATGGGCGACACTGTGGGGGCAAGAAGAGAGAGAGAGAAAGAGAGAGAGAGAGAGAGAAATCACTGATGAGATAAAAACAGCTTTACAAAGCTCCCACAGTGGTTTGCTTATAGCCAGTTTAGGCTTGAATAGAAAACAGTGGCAGAGGGGATAGAGGAATCATATGGCATCCGGGATTCAATGATTTGAGAATACTGGTCACGGACTTGGTCTATTGGCCTACAGGTGAAACAATATATGTTGAGGGTGTCTGTCACTCTAGCCATAAAAACAGAGGGCATGGTGTGTGTGTGTATGTATGTGCACACACACACACACACACACACACACACACATACACACACACACACACACACGCACGCACACACACACACACACACACACACACACACACACACACACACACACACACACAGAAGCCTGGGGCAATAGAGAGTTCCATGCGGCCAACACAAGCAGACAGAAAATCAGGGTCAACACCATTCGTCTGCCCCCTCATCCGTGCACATGTGCCCTGTCAGCAGTCACCGCACAGTGCGCAGGTATATTTTCAGCCGTCGCTGCACAGTGCACAGGTATATTTTCAGACAGCGTTTTATGATCAACTTCCTGTTGCCAATGCGCGCGGCGTGCACTGAAAAGGTAAACAGAGAGCTGCTAAAATATTTGCTTAGGCCCGTTTGCGAACAAGCGAGCGCCAGGCTTCTATTTTCAGAAGACCCGCTGGCCAGTACAAATCATCTGTTGCTGATTATACCCCCGTGGCCCTCAAATTATGGGTGCAACAAATGACTTGCAGAGCACTGTGCATTTCCCCCTCCAGGGCTGTTATTTTACTGCCAATTTTACTAAAGGTCAGAGTCCTCCCCAGTAAAAACATCCAGGCCAGTCTCCAGAGAGCAGGAGACAGTGATGACTCTCTGCACGGCTGTTGCAAAGCCCTGGGGGACCGCCGCGTGTCGGACGGGAGGCTTTTTGGTGCGTTTATATGAAAGAGCCGTTTGAGGGGACAAAGGAGAGGGAATGCTGTATAGTTGCATGGTGGGAAAATGAGGCCACTACTCCCAACGTACTACTCACGTGTGAGTAAGCTAGAGACCCTTCATATTGTGTTACGTTGGAGCCAGGGGAAGTAGTGTACAACGCCACATGGTCAAATAATTCAGGGATGTTTTCACAGCAGGAACCAGGCATCTCCACATTATTGTTTCTCCTGCTCAGTTACACACCTTAAATCCATGTATTTGTTTTGACATCAGTACAAGACACAAACAAAGAAATATAGTTGCTTGGCTGTAATCTGTAAACCAGATTTTTGCTGACTGAACTCGCTGAACTCGCTGAAGTGATGACAGGTGGTTGCCAGTTGATTGGTGGCGTAACTGTATATCTCTATGTATTTGTCTGCTGTGAAAGACAAACTAGGGACAGATTTATATTTATTTTAACTGAATGTGATATTGTTTTCCTTTAAGGGCTGTGTGTGTGTGTGTGTGTGTGTGTGTGTGTGTGTGTGTGTGTGTGTGTGTGTGTGTGTGTGTGTGTGTGTGTGTGTGTGTGTATGTGTGTGTGTGTGTGTGTGTGTGTGTGTGTGTGTGCGTGTGTGCGTGTGTGCGTGTGTGCGTGTGTATGCATGTGTGTATGCATGTGTGTATGTGTGTGTGTGTGTGTGTGTGTGTCTGTGTCTGTGTGTGAGAGAGAGAGAGCATATGTGAATACATCTTCAGTTATTTTTAGAGGGGTATTTTCATTGCAACCTCCCAGCTTCCAGTATTCTGCTAATTAGGTTGGAGCATCACAGAACAGCGTATACACCATGTGGTCTAAATATTTTAACTGTGTACACCCTAATGAAGGCCTGGTCTGAAACATCTGCGCTGATGTTTCCTTGTGCTCTGAGCAAATAAAGAATTTGCCAATGTAAACTATATTGGAATAGCTTGTATATTTGAACACAAGGTTTAATGTTCTGCATCCTTTAACCAGCCTGGAGGTCCACAATGACCCCATATCACTGCATCGAATCTATATAAAAAGTCTACATTAAACAGCATATAATGTATAATAAAAGTCAGAATTTCAAATAAAACCGTCTTGCAAAGAAGAACATAATCACTTCACCATTTCGAATAATTGAATGAGACCCTAGTCTCCATTAATGAACAATGCATACATTTATAGCTAATGGCTACAACATCTCCTAAATGATTGAAAGTAAAAGCCATGGCAACCACAAAAGTAAACACCATGCCATAAATGACCACCACTCCCTCAACTATGTTGTTTTTTTCCCCTTCTAATATAAAATCACCACGGTAATAAAACATGGGAAGATAATGAGGCTCCCGGTGGTGGCCTGTTTTTAAAAATGATTGCAGGTCAACAAGAAGACAACCATTAGGCCGCGCCTGCCATGTTGTATAAATATTGCTCTGGCAAAGGGATGGCACGGGGGGAATAACTGCCTCCATATGAGCCCATAACGGGCCCTCATTTATTAAAACCCGATTGTGGGCACACCACACGGGCCTGGACGCCTCGCGGCGGCTATTTTTGGGGCACGCACAATTATGGCCAGGGTGCCGATGGCCACCTTGACGTCGGTCCCCCCCAGCGCCGCCTGGATGCAATGGGAGACGGCCGCTGCGTCAGCCGGCGCGCCGAGCCCGAGCCCGAGCCACGCCGCGCCGCGCCGCGCCGCGTTCTTCTGGACATGTGGTTCTCCTCTATCTTGGGGACTGCCGGTAAGTTGTGCGGGGAGTCTGTGACGCACCCGTGTGGTGGGGTAGACGGGGTGGCGGTGGCAGGGGCGCAGTGTTCTGCCCTCACATCTGACTCCAGTTAAAAGAACGCGAGCCTTGGCCATGTGGCTGCCGAGCAGGCCGAAGAAGAAGAAGAAAAAAAAAATAAGAGTGTGTTACGCGTGTGTTACGTGAGCGCTGCTATCAAACGGTGCCCTGCGGTTCATACGTCAATGTCCTCCTCCAGTGTCCCCCCGTCCTCCGTTCCATCTCATTCCTGTTTACGAGCACAGCCACTGGGCAGGGCTGCTATCCTTGACTCGCCATGGCAGGTGAAAAGAGATGCGTGGCCTTGTTGGGAGAACGTCAACGACAATATGATGAGGAACACCTCAGCATCTGCGCCTCTGGTTTTACAGGCCCGGAATGGCGCACCCGTCCTGTGATAACAGGTCTTCAGCACCTTGGACAGAGATCATTTGACCTATTGGATGAAACCTATCACGTCCCCACCAAGGCCACTGTGATAGCGCTTTAATGTCCTCCTCTCCTCGTCCCTGCTTACCTCCCATAAACATGTCATGTGAAGAGCCACACAGGGCAAAACAAGGTCAGGAGGTTGGGCTATAATATTGCTGTCATCCACTGGGTTATTCCAAATAATGAGTTGCTCTCACATACACACACACACACACACACACACACACACACAAGCAAAAACACACATATGCTCACATACAAACTATCTCTCTCGCTCTCTCTCTCTCTTAAGCTGTACACAAACAGCCAGTGATTCGTTGGTCACTTGTCGCCTCAAAAGAGGAATCTTAGTTCTTTGTCGTATGAGAGCTCACGCCGCTATTGTTTTATTTGGCCTGTATTTGCAGAAAAAAACGACACCATTTGATTCCTATGCCATGGTCCCTCCTCGCTGCTCTCGCTTGGAATGTGGCTTTACCTGTCTTTTCTTGTAGAAGCCCTTTTTGTCACAGTTTGGGATGCGAAAGCGTTTGGGATTGAGGATGTCCGTGACCTTCAGACTGTTGAGGATGCTCTCCATCTCCCGTCGACACGGACCCTGCAGGACACGGAGGACAAACAGCACCGTTAGCACTGACCCAAACTCCACCGGCTGGACAGGAAGCAGTCGGAAGCAGTAGGAGGAGAAGCATGCTGTTTACTAACACTACTACTTATGCTCTTATCCAGAGCAACTGGCAACTATACAGAGACCAAGGGGCAGTCCGAGCAATTCGGAGCTCAGTGCCCTGCTCACGGGCACAACGGTGGCAACCATGAATGAACTGAACCCATGCTTGGGAGCCCAGTTCACTAACCACTACACAGAGGTGGACATCCCCGGGTCCAGAAAGTAAAAGCCCTGCCATATATTCTTTCTACTTATCATTATCATGATCTGATCTACCTGCCTGCTAATTAGGATTAGCTGGTTTACTAAATGGTTGGATCAAATACTTGGCAGGACTTTTACTTTCTGAACCTGGAATGTCCATGAAGTTGTATTTTCCCACACTTCTAACTGTATGTTGAAAAGTAAAGGCGTTTTTTTTAAGAAGACAACGTACACATGCCTGACAACCTCCCATGGCCCTCTTGACTGACAAGAAAAGTCTGAGCTGCTGAACTCTGTTTACATTTGCAGTGTGCAAAGGGGTGGTGTGGCTGGGCAACAAAACAGAGCAGCACACAAACACAGCAGACAGACACACACACACACACACACACACACACACACACACACACACACACACGCACACATGCACACACATGCACACACACACACACACACACACACACACACACACACACACACACACACACACACACACACACACGCACACACAGCAGACACACAGCCCAGCTCTGCTGTCCAGCTCTAGTCACTAATCAGAGGCCCGACGCCATGCACACCCCTTGCGTGCACATACACAGACACAGACACAGACACACACACACACACACACACACACACACACACATTCAACCTATCCAAAAATAATCCAAAATAGAACCACACACACACACACACACACACACACACACACACACACACACACACACACAGTCAGACAGGCACAAACTAACACAGAGTCACACAGACACACACACACACACACACACACATCCATAAAGGCCCTCAGCACATGGATGGATGCCACAGCAGGGAATTAGAGCCACGCTGGTAGGGTCAGCCACAAAGCACACGGCAGGAATCTCCCTGCTGGGGTGAGCTAGTGTCCACCCCTGGGACGATTCATCATCGCTATGAGAGAGTAGCCACACAGAGGGCACTGAGAGACAGAAGGATAGAATGAGAAGAACAAGCGAGAGAGCAAGAACAATACAAGTAATGAAAGAAACAACGAGTGAAAGAAGAAGAGAAAGGGAGAGAGAGAGAGAGAGAGAGAGAGAGAGAGAGAGAGAGAGAGAGAGAGAGGGTAACAGGGCCACCCATTACTCACAAATTCAGGCTCTGGCTTGGTTTCCAGGGAGAAGTTCTGCTGGTCCGTGTTGGGTCCGATGGGCACGTCCTCCATCTTGAAGCTCTGGGTCTTCTTGGCGTGCTCGCGGTCTATGACCCCTGCCTTGGCGTGGCTGTGGTAACGCGGGTGCTGCTGCCGCGGCGGGAGGGGGGGATACGGGAGGATGGCCGGTGGTGGCGGCGGCGGCGGCTGGGGGCTGGCGGCTGCCGTCGTCTCCTCACCGAGGACCTTCTCGCTGCCTGCCCGAGGGAAGGACACAGAGACAGTGCTCTCAGGGGAGAGCCAAAGACCAGCGGGACAGTGCTCATCAGACCGAATGGCACTCATGTCGGTCACTCTCTCCTGGCCATGTGCGCACCACATATTGCCTTATCAAGCATTACTGTAACGTTATATAATGGCCATGATACAAATCTGACAGATTCTGATAGAGTGCATCTCAGCAGGTTTTAAGAACAGCACAATGATGTGTTTAACAAATGTCAAATACCTAAGATACATGACATCCCTAGAATGCATTGTATTTGAGCAATGTTGCAAGGTCTGCATCCAATACAATTATTGGATGAACGCTGTCCTTCTCTGTCTTCAATATCTCTACCAAAACCAAGGAAGCCTCTTTGTAGATCATATATCGTAGATTATTAGCAAAAAAATCCAAATGAACTTTGCAACTAGCAGAATATTTGATGCTTCTAAGTATAGCAATTACATGCATAACCAACTCAAATAAGTAATGGGGACAATAGTGTCTTTTTTAATTACTTTTTAGCTATTTTATAAATATTTATTCCAAAGGTGCTCTTGCTTTGTATGTACAGTAGCATCAACCAGTTCATCATCACAATATTGTCAATCATATTGTGTGGAGGATCAAAAGACACTATGGTTTTATATCTTATTTGTGGTTTACACAGAGGTGAAATTAACTTGCCATTCACCTGTAAGGTGAAACCACAGCTAGTGTAAAGTTATCTTAGCCATGACTGTCAGTGTGGCAATATTGTTTTTCAAAGCACATCCTGGAAGGTTGTCCAGAGAACTTAAGTTGACCGAGCAATATTAGCTTTTCCTGTTCTGAATTATTAAACACAAACATCAGTGATATCTGCAAAAGGGAGAGTATAAGGTATCAGATATTTCTATCACGTTTGAAAACCAGCCTGTGTCCACAGAGCCTTATACAGAGTATGTGTTTCCAAACTTGCCACCTGATCTCAGTGTAGGTAAGTGACCTTTCCTAGTTTTCCCGTCTGATTATAACCAATGCAAAACAAACAAATAGCTGAATATAAAAAAAAAAAGCATATGGATACGTTTAAAACATACAGGATACCACACGGAGAGAAAACCTGCTATCTATCCAGCAATTTGGTGAATAACAGCTTCACATATACATGTGAGTACACCACCATTTGGCCAAAATGTTCCTGAGCCATCAGTAAATTTGAACAAAAAAATCATACATACTTGGTATAATGTCATAACCTGACCTGACAAGAGCAGCCTGCCAAGTTCTTCTTCCCTTCAGAAGCAGCTGCACATAGACACCCATGCACCGGCCAGAACTATGAGTGGTATGCGCATACGGCAACTCCTCATTATATGGACTAACAGGAGGGAGCGTATGGTCAAACAACATTTTGGGAAGTGATATGCCGATTCTTTTGAACAAAGACGGCAATAGTCACATGAGGCAGTCCAAAGCAATATTTACTGCGCCTATATCTCAGATAGTTCATTAGCAAACGAATTCTGAACCGTTACGCATGAGATTCCTTGGCAGGTACGTGGATTCGCTAAATATATCGCCGACTGAACCAGAGTCAATGACGCTGCGCAAATATGTGGTAACTATATCTCGAATAGAAGTTTACCTTCATTTTCCTTGCCCGATGCTGTGGTCCTTAACAGCTTTTTGGAGGTTGCGTTGGCGCAGATTCCACGTCCCTCCAGTAATGCTTGGAGTGGTTTAGCTTCCCCCGGCTGATGTTGGCAATTTAAGCCGAACCCGCATCTTCCCGTGTATATTCCACACGGCTGCCCGTGCGCAATGGCGCAAGTCAGGCAACAGCCACAGCCTGGCTCGCGTACTTTCTCCGCGCAGTCCTTGGGTATGGGCTTGCACAGCATCCGTGCGCCGGCATCACAAGGCTCACACCGGATCACCGGTCCCACTGCCCCCGTATAGCGCGCGACAGACGCCAGCACCACAGTTACGAATAAAGAATGAAGCCCAGTCACCATGGTGACGAAAGAAAGTACGGGTCTAAGTTCTTGTAGATATGGGTTCTTTGCCACTACTGGTCTAATCCATGTGAGGCACGTTTTTAAGACAACTTCACAATATATACCCAGGGACAGGACCACTTTTAGGCACACCCCTTCCAATGAATAATTTAACGAAAGGGTTCACTTCTATCTTCCAATATTCCTTGGAATGTGAAAGAGGTGGCGGTAGGTTAAAGCATTATACAGCAATATAGCCTATAATGTTTTATTATCCATACCAACATATTGATCTATATATACATGCAGCTCCATATCCAATTTGTACAAGTACATAAATAAAGTAAATAAACAAACAAACATATATAAACAGACTGACAAAAATCCACCTAGTAGATAATCGAGCAAATAATGGAACAGAATACACATTTTAAGGTTTAACGTTTTAACGTTTTGGTTTGGGAAGGGCATAAACTGACTTTATTAACAATGGGAAAACCTTGCACTTTGCAATGTGGCATAATGGTGTGCATGTGTGTACATTATTATTATTATTATTATTACATTACCTGTTTTTTTTCACATCCATAAATGTGTACCTCCAAATAAAGATGGTCGACTTTTGGAAACACCAATAGCTGGAAAGAGAGAGAGAGAGAGAGAGAGAGAGAGAGAGAGAGATTGACTAATGTGTGACTAGGGAGGTAACTAAGTGTTTAAGTATGTATGCACTTACACATGTCACCCTTTCATTGAAGAGAGATGACATCCTTGGAGTGTAGTACTGAAAAGTGTGGATGATTTATCCCATCCCAGAACAAATGACTCCATGCCATACACAAGCATGCACACCCACCCTCTATCTCTCTCTCACACACACACACACACACACACACACACACACACACACACACACACACACACACACACACACACACACACTCACAGACAGACAGACAGACAGACAGACAGACAGACAGACAGATAGATAGATAGATAGACACTGTTTGGTACAAGAATACATAAATTGCTGAGCTAAGAAGTAATGCCAGTATGCTATTGTCTTGGTTAATACCTCACTATAAACTGTGTAAATACAGCAACGTTCTGAAATTCCTTTGGATACATACAAATAATCATGCCCAGTCATAATGTGTGCATAGTGCTATATTTGGAGCGTTCACCTGTTGCCAATTTTCAGGGCTTTACCTTCTGTTAGACAGCAGTAATTCAATAACTGAATCGTCTATTATCTGAACCACATAACTTCTCACCATGTTGGCAATATATATTTTGCAGACTGCCCGTGAAAACAGACCTCATGTGACCAACCCAATATAGTGTGTTGACCTTAAACTTGTTGTTCCGCTGTCTGCGACCACTGGGGCGGGGGCCACTATCACTCCCTGGCCAGAACTGTTCGTGGGGGGGGTTGTAACGATGGGGGCAAAAATAGCAGAACATTCCACACCAAGACGCAGGAGATTCCAACGCGTAATTACACATTAAGAATCCAAAACGGCCACGGCTGAGTGCCTAAGGCCTGCTACTTTACATAAAACAGAGGAAACTAACATCAAAGTGACCGACGCAACGGTTTGCCATGCCATTGTGTCCTCTTTAAACTTCCTGGGTGGCATTATGCACTCCCGCTGTGAATGGATATGACCAAGGAACGTCCGCGCTACCGCTGAAAGTGAACTGGCAGGCCCTACAGCAGTGCCCCAGCGAATGGAATCTCAACTATTTGTCTCACATGATGCGCTGGACTGCGGCTTTCCCCTCCCCTCATCCGCTGCAGGCACCTTTGTATTACACCCTGGTTTTTTTAAATTATTATTATTTTTCGGTGAAGGAAGTGCATTAGCCACATGAATATGCCCGAAAGGTGTGGGTGGGATACCGTGGTGGTTACTGACAGTCCAAGAGTAAACTATGCAGTGGTTCCCAACCTGGGGTACAGGGACCCCACTAGGGACCCGCCAGAGATTGCAGGGGGTCTGCACAATGTTGCCTGGACTGAGGTTGTGAGGTGATCAAAGTTATATTTGCGCATATTAAATGTATAAAATCCCAATAACACACCCAGTTGGATAATCAAAACTATGTGTAATCCTAATTAAAACATATTTTTGTTCCACATTTATGTTCATATAGCTATTTATTACCTCTGACCTCTCAACTTAGCGTAAGCAACCTTCAGGTCAGGCTAGGCATTGGTAATTCATCCCCAGACCCCGATGTTGATTGAATAAAACAATGTCTTGTGTGTGTGTGTATGTGGGTAGGAGTTGGGCTCGGGGGCCCTGGCTTGTCTTAGACACAGGCAAGGGGGCCTCAAGGAAAAATGGTTGGAAAACGCTGAACTAATGCATTCTTTCATCTTATAGACATACCATGCCATCAAGATAAAGGCAGCTATTTCCAAAATCCAATGAAGGCGTCCATTTTTAGGTCAAGTATGTATTTTATGCAAGTATGTATTTATTGTTATACATCTAATAAGATGTGTCATTGTGTCAATTAAGTTATATCAATTGAGTGTTTCCATCTCAACAACTGCTAATACATATTATGTATTTGTTTGCTTTTGGACAGTAGTAGGTTACTTACTGTATACAGGCAAAACTGACACCCTAATCATCTGTACTCTTCAATACAATCCTTCTAGATGGCAAACTGCAACACACAGTATAGTTTCGGGGGAAAGGGAAAGCAAAGTGACAAAAAAATCACAGGAATTCAAGCTCTGAGCCAAGGCTCACAGATGGGGAAAAAAAGACTTAGTTTAACCAGCTGGAGGCCAGTGTTTCTGAGTGTACCCATGGACGGGTGGTGCAGGAGCGCCAGTGGTGCTGGCCTGCCCTCATTTCCTCTGGGCGCTTCCTGCTGGGTAAGTGTTGTGAATGCCTCGAGGAGGCTGGAGAGCTCTGTGGGGCTAGAATAGGAGCACTGCATGGCATGTAGCTTAGGGTGACCAGACGTCCCCGGTTTTCAGGGGACAGACCCCGTTTTTGGTTGCCTGTCCCCGGCAAAATAAAGAAAAACTACCTATGTCCCCGTTTTTTGAAGATAAAACTGGTATGTATTTCAATCAGATTGATGGTCAAACTGAAATGTCCCTGTTTTTTTTTCACATTTTTGGGATTATGTCCCCGGTTTTGGTCTCCTTAATGTACCTGCAGATCTACTTGTGTATGGCTTAGCATAGTCACATTTGTCCCCTACAAGATCACAAATGTCATTTGATCTCTGACTTTGATGCAGTGTTATAGATGCGTTGGAAGTTGTTTGACATGGGATGAAACTGAATTGGGTGCTAGGGTGAGTTTGGTTATGGAAATGAATATGGTGTGATGTTCAAAACATACCTAACACACGGCTACAGCTGCAACTTCACAACACGAGGGCACCACAAGCCACATTATGTGATTCCATACATGAATTTTGCAACACCTTGCACCTCTCAGGAGTCAATCCAGGAGCGTCTCCTGGCTGAATGGGCAGGAGCATTATTAGTAGAGGGCTTTTGCTCCAGGAGAGGCGAGGCAGAGGAGAGACAGAGACATCTCCAAAAGCAGGCAGCACTAATTTTACGGGCTCAGGAACCAGCACTGAACCAGCGCTGGGCTTGGCCGGGCCAGGCTGGGATGGGATCGGCTGAACTGGGCTGGACTGGGCTGGGACGTCAGTGGTGCCGCAGAAGCTATCCTCCCCTTGATGACTCGGGCTGTAGCGAGGACTCTGGCCAAACCTCAGCTGTCCACACATTGATGACTGCGGTGCATGGCACTGATTTGCAGGGTGCCTCTGCTGTGCCTTGCTGTGCTGTGTTGTGCAACATGCGCGGGTTTCCCACAGCACTAGTGCTCCTTCGTGGTTCGCCCTGCCACTCCCTGCTTTGGTCACTGGGGGTCTGGTGGAGTGGCTTTTTGGGCTGATTCCTCAGTCTCCAGGTTAGCCTTGTGCAACCGGCGTGTAATGCCAGGAGAGGATGCCGTGGGGTTTGTGCTATGTATAGACCCTTTTTAGGGGGAAATTCAACTAGAAGCATACTATTGAATTCAATATAAAAGTTCAATAGCAGTTACACTTTACACTTATTGGCATTTTAAAGATGGTCGGAGCCAATCTGGACGCTAACTGACTGAAGCTAACTGTCTACATCCTGACCCACAGACTGTGGTGCCTATACGGTCCTGCCCAAACTATAGAGTCGCTGTGCCTCTTTAGCGGTTGGCATGTCGGCCCCTGCTCTGCTGGCCCGAGATTGATGAGGACCTGCAGTGCTCTGCCCTCCAGGCCAAGAGCGTCTTGGATCTCGTTTCTGCCGTCCAGTGCATTCCGTCCAGTGCGGCTGTCTGTCCCGTGGAAGTATGCTGATGTGCCTGGTCTGCGGTGCTGGCGGGACAGCGGTGGCCTCCCCAGGTCCTAGTGGGGTGACATTTCTCTACGGTTCAGACTGCACACTGACATGGAGAACAGCTTGTGGCTGGCGTGGATGACAGTTGTGTTTATCTGACTTTCACATGACAGTATATCATCATCACAATGAACTTGACTTGATAATAACAGGGATCTCCCAGGTTATAAGCAGGACATATACACAGGCATGACTCACCACGGTGGGGACCTACAGCATAGGCTACTATGGCATAAGTGGGATTACTGTTTACTAAGGCATCAACTATAAAATTATACAAATAAATAGCATCCCCATTCCAGGCTGAAAATGTCAGAATGTTTGAAATTGGTTTCCTCTCTCTGCTTTCAATCCACTTGGCCTCTGTCAGGCTGAAAGTTTCTTTCTCAAAAAGCGTCTTTCTTCTTTGTCATTATTGCCAGAGACTTGCATTGAGTGATGTTCATTCTTAGAATAGTTACACAAATAAAATACAACAGTATAACATATGTACTGCGCCCTTTTTATATGTAAATAAATCAAGAAGGATAATAATGAGATAATGCGATAATGTATCTCTGTTTTATGAAAAAAGATCATAATTGGGTTATTTGTCAATCTATCAACATACACACGCGCGCGCGCACACACACACACACGCACACACACTAGGTAACAGGAGTATTTCCACCGGCGTTGATGGTGCGTGGCGGTGTGGCTTTCTCATTAACCGTGAGGACGAGGCTCTGGGCGTGGTACCCTGCTTCTTTCGTGAGAGGTGCGGCGGCATCGGGAGCGGCTGCCCCCGCGAGAGGCGCAGCACTACGGGCCGGCGGGGCTCGAGAGCGAGGGAGCAGGCGAGCGGGCGAGCGAGCGAGCAGCCAGCCCAAGGCTTTAATTACAGCCACGGCCGTCCGCGACCGAGACATGCCAAGAGCAGCTCTCAGCACCCGCCTGATGGATTGTGAGGCGCACGAGCGTGCACGCACATGGGCTAAATGTAGCGCCGCTGTGTTTGGGGCATGCGGCTCACGTGCACTCTGGCTTCACGTGCACTAACAAACAAATACGCCGGGGCAGCGGGGGCACCTATCGACTCACCTATTGACAACAGACACACTCTGAAGTCCATCTGCACTCATGAAACAGTGAGGCTTTCAGGCAGGTTCAACAACATACCGGGATGTTGGATGGCCTCCATAAATACCAACCATGAATAAAATCAGTGACCATCGAGACATGATCACGCATGCATACAATACTCACACATGTCCACACACTTGCACCTCAGTGTAAATATCATGCATGTAACACCACAAGAGCCCTAAGAACTGGGGCCCTTTGAATGATCTAGCTGAGTGTAATTTGATAACTGGGCAGAATCTAATTTACTGTAACAACAACACAGGCAAATTGTAAGTGCAAACATTGATAAGGCCGCTCAAATACACTCACATGCCACACAATAGCTGTCGTTCATGCATGAGGGCTTTTAGACAGATTTTGCACTTTGCCCCCCATTTGAGTTAGGGCCCCAGGAGTGTGTTGTGTCGTGCACTCCTGCTCATTAACTACAAATGACTGTACTGTATACTGCTGTAAACTGTATATTCAGATATATCAGCCTTTAGCAGAAGTCAGTGATCACCGACCATGCATACCAAATGACAGGAGGATTGTTCAGTTCAAGTGTGGAGACCAGCATGTATCGTAATAAGCTACGCTTGTGACTACTGTGTGGAATTGTCCATTAGCTGACACAGGGCAGTGTTCAATATTTAAGATGGACTCAACTGTGGTGAAATATCTGCCATATGGTTGTGAGCCATATATGTGTGTGTGTGTGTGTGTGTGTGTGTGTGTGTGTGTGTGTGTGTGTGTGTGTGTGTGTGTGCATGATATCTAAAGGTATGAGGGGATGTTTGGACTATGATAGAGGGTGAAGTGGGTGGATTGGGATTGGATGGTCATAGCTTTTATGTTTCCATGGTTGTTTGTGTGAGTGTGAATGTGTGTAAATCTAGAATCTACTTAGTCAGCGCATCCACGGTGCATTGATGCAACTGTTACCATTTCAGAACTCACTGAACACACTAATGAGTTAAGAGTGTTCACTTGACAACATCAAACAGAGGACATCGGTAGTGTTTGTAGGCGAGCCAGAAAGCTAACATCAGATGCCCATAAACACACCAAAAGCACACACAGAGACTTTACACAGACAATAAGCTGGTCCATACTAAGTCAGAGTAGCTCAGGTGAACTCAGACGAACCTGTTTGAATTTGCTCTGTAGGTCTGTCTGGAAAGGATTCCATTGACGTCCATTCCCACCAAAAAACCCAGTAACATGTATTTTCTTTGGAATTGTGTAACTGCAATTAAAACCTTCATTTACGAGAAAGATGTGTTTGTTGGACTTTTTTGATTTTTTTAAGAGTTTAATGCCGTTTTTCTGCAGGTCTGAAAAGTATCCTATTGACGGCCATTTCTGAATCATCAAAAACCTAGGAACACGAATTTTCCTTGGAACCGTGTAAACAACTGCATTTCAAACCGTAATTTACGAGAAAGATGTCTTGTTCTCCTGAAACGATTTGGTAAGAGTGTAATTCACCAGTTTGAGTTTAATTTCACTGCTGGTGACTTTCGGTGGAAGTTGTTGAATGGGAAGTTCAGAAACTGGCCTCAATAGGATTCTTTCCAGATGGACCTACAGGAGGAATTCAAATATGCTAACAAAGTTTGGCTGGGTAGACCTGGGCTAACATCATAGGTGTCTGCCAGAAAACGTCTTCATGTGTCAGTGGCCTGAGGCTGCATGTGGGGCTCTGTGTCTTGTCTATTTTAAGGGCCAGAGACAGTCCAGTGTTTTACAGCATGCAGCAGAGCTGTTTGGGCGACTGCCTTCAGCTGAGAGTGGTGGTGGATCATCATGACTGGACGAGCTCTGCTGAGCTGCAGTCCAGTCCAGCTTGGAGTGGAGATTGGGCATAGAGTCTGAGAAGAGATCAGGGACAGGAAGCGCTGGGGCTGGATGAGGAGGATGTTGTCCAAAGCTGTGGTGGTGGAGGAGGTGCCGACGCCGTCCTGCCCAGAACCGGCTGCTCTCGGAGCGGATCTGAGCCAGAGAGACTCCTGCCCGGCGGGACACCAAGGAGCACCGCGTGGTGGTGATTCAGACGCTTGGGCCATACAGTGAGCCTAGTAGGGCAGAGGGCACGTCAGGGAGGGTGAGAGCTGGCAGCAGAAAGACCTGAGGAACCCAGAGCAGCCACAGGGAGACCTGTCGATGACCTGTCACGAGGACGTACGCTGCATCTGTGCAACGTGCATCAACTGCTCGACCAACAATCAAGCTGTTTACAAGTGAACCCTTTACTACACTTGCACACTTACTTAACACTTAAAACAACAAAACAAGTCAGGCGACTGCAAAGTCCGGCGACTGCAGACACTTGTCCCTCCAAAACGATATTGACCAAAAGCAAAACCAAATCCGAGCGTCTGTATGCAGAACCTGATCTGGGCCGCGTTTCCCAGATTCTTTAAGAAGCTCTTAAGTGCTAAGAACTTCTTAGGAGCGTTCTTAGAACATTCTTAGAGCGCTCCTAAGAAGTTCGTAGCACTTAAGAGCTTCTTAACGAATCTGGGAAACCCGGCCCTGGAAGATAATGTAGGAGGACAGAGATATGTTCACCCTGTACTCTGTGTAAAAATGTGAAGTACAGTACATCATATCCTTTCCTTGGATGGATGGACGGGCCAAGAGCCCTCGTCCTCCTACTGGCCCCATAGGGCCGGACCTTCATCACCCACCGTGGTCCCACGGCTGCGCTGTCTTCCTGTGATTAGAGTGAGTAGTGTTTCCCACTATATAGACGTCCACAGAAGGCCAGACTGTATGGTGTGCTGACTTGTGGAGTGAGCAGAGAGCCCTGGCATCGCAGTGCTGGCTGAGGAGCGCACCAGGACCGGGAGTGAATGGGGCTCATTCAGAGTGGGGCAGACCCCCCCCCAACACACACTTACACACACACACACACACACACACACACACAGATACACACTTACACATACACATTTACACACACACACGCCTTCCGTTCTCCTCTTAGCACCGTGCCAATCGGGTCAGTCCTGCTCGGAGCAGAAAGCAGCCATTGACCTCAGGGCTCAGACCTCTTATCACTCTCTGTGTCTGTGCACTCTCCCACAACTGTACACATTCTCTGTGAACCCCGTCAGGCTCCCAGCAAAGGGAAAGAAAGTGAGCGATAGCTTAGCATAGCTTTAAAGAATACAGTAGCTTTCTGTTCAGTTGCATGTGGTGTCTCGAGTTCTGATGTCTGAATGTCATTCTCTCTGGCCTACATACTGTATGTATGCCATTCATGTGGATCCAGGCTCATCATTTCAAGACCTTGAATGCACAGTATTTGTTATCAAGAGAATGTAAGGAATGAAGGAGCTCTTTCTCAATGTCAAAGCAACATACCTTTTCGAGGCCATGGCTCCTGTTGGATCTGTTGTCTTGTGCACACATTGCTCCCATACCGAGAATTGAATCTTCAAATACTTTCATGTAACGTACATTCCTTTTCCCCAAAAAAAACCTTTAAATGGGTTTCGCATGAGTTTGTTGTTTTAATCTACAGTATTTCAGTACAGTATGAGGAGTTGTTGTAGGGGTAGACTGGAATGGAATTGCTGAATGGCGATGAAATGCTCATTTGGCTCTGGGAGACGTGTTGCTCAAGACATCAGCACAATGTTGTAATAATGTATAATTTCACTCACTGCATTACCAAATCCCAGCCACAGGTTGTATTTCCCAAAGCGTTCCCAACACTTACGAGACGGAGGTCCACTTCCAATCTGCAAACGGATGAAAGAAGGACAGATATGAGCAACAGGTCCGAGAATGACAACACTGAAAGTTGATGGTGAGAATCCACACACACACAAACACACACACACACACACAGAGGGAGCTCCAAAATGACCTGGTCCAGGAACTGGGTGTTGGGCGGTGGAGAATAAACACAAACAAAGCTTGGCATTATGCAATTATCCAAATTAAGCAGAGAGGGGATATTTTCTGCTCCCCCAATTAAAGTTTGTGAATAGGGTGAGGCTCTGTGCGCGCTAATGGCCATGACACAGCTGTGCAACATTACTCTTGACACTGCAGTGGCGAAGCCTTTGGCATAGGCCTTTGGCAGGACCTTGGGTGAACCTGCAGGACTGTTCAGGAGACAAGACAAAGCCTGCCGTGGGTGAATGTGCAACAGTCAAACCGAATTAGCGTCCACTAACGTCCTCCGCCGCACATACACAAGGAGGTGGGCACTGTGTGTGTGTGTGTGTGTGTGTGTGTGTGTGTGTGTGTGTGTGTGTGTGTGTGTATGTTGGGGGAGGGGAGGGGAGGGGGGGGGGGGGTGAACTGTTGTGACTCGCAGTTGGCCCTCATGGTTCCTGTAATGAATGCTGATGGAGCAAAAGACCTGATCTGAACTTGTGAAATTATTCGAAAGACTGGGGAGGGGGGAGGGTGGAGGAGGGGGCAGGGAGTGGGGTGGAGGCCACTCCACATACACCAGTGTCCCCACTGCCTTGGGAAGGAGGCATGATACAGGACCTCATTTCCATCCCATTATGCAGTCACACAATAGCACCAGGGCTTTTAAGGGGAACTGTAGTTTTTGTCCGGTGCATGCCAGAAAGGCTGTCGCCATGAGGATCGGGATCTCCACGGAAACGCTGTAGACATATAGGGCTGCACATGCAGTGGAATGGGGCCGTCATGGCAGGAGGAAGGATTGTAAAAGATGTTATGATCCTGTAAGGAATTTGGGAACAAAGGATAAGATGAATGCAGCTATATTAAGGATGAATGGAAAATGCAATCAGCCGTATTGATGGATCACAACGGTGAGGATATCCATTCACCATAAATCCCTCCATTAACAGTAGGGGCCCAGATTGTATTGATGTGGCTTCTAACATGCATGGCCTTAAGTTATTTTTCAATTCAATTTCAAGACATGAACATTGAGCAAGATTTGAAGTGGGTCAGTGGAATGCAGGGGTGTGTTGTGTTCACATTCAGACACGCGACTTCCATGTCGAAATGACTTCCCTCAGAGCATGTCCTTTTCCACAGCACTTTACATGGATTTCATTTCATGCAAAACCACAAACACAAGTACCTGAGTCTCTTCTGGATTGAACATCTTCACTCGTGACCGGATATGTGTCGTTCGCTCCATTGTAGAGGAATCCATGTGAGCGCATGCACGTGAACTCTACGAACGTAGGGGTCCAAACATTGGGATCAGCTGACGAGTGACGTAATTGCCACAATCATGCCCTCATTATTCAAACCGTGGACGCTTGACTGCTCCCCGCTTTGTGCCATGAATGGCAATATTCTCACTGCACAGTTGCTGCTGATGCACAAAGCCTATTCATGGAGCTGGATGCACCTCTATATCAGCAGGGGCTCCAGTCCACACGCCATTGCCCACAAGCCTCAGCAAAGGGCCAGGTAATGATACAAACTCAACATATTTCAGTGCAGCTGAATGTGTAGCCAGAATAGAATTTAAACAATAAACAGCACATTTTGTGATTTAGCGCAGCGGCATATAGTACAGCCTACTGGGCAACCATTTATTAGTCTTGGAGTGTCCTGGAGTCAGCAGGATTTGCAAAGCTCAGACTCCCCCTCATCTGCCACATTCCTGGGTGCTTAGCGGCTTTGTCTGGGGCTTTCTGGAGTTTCCCCTGTCTCTTTTCTCCGGATGTTCAGGCCAGGCTAAATAAGAGGGAGGACCACGAGGAGACTCCGTGTCCTACAACCACACACCTGGCCCTGGGTTTCCTTCCGGCCCTCCCCGGGAATTCTTCACTTTCACCACCTGTCTGAGAGAGAGAGAGAAAGAGAGAGAGACAGAGACAGAGAGAGAGATACAGACAGACAGAGAGAGAGAGACAGGAAAGAGTAAAGAGAGGGACAAAGACTGGGAGAGCATTCTTCAATGTATTTTATGTATGTATGTATGTATGTATGTATGCATATGTATGTTTTGTGTGTATATATACACACAACATACTTATGTTTATATAGACAAACAGAGTGACCATAATCATGACAGTATACTGTAGCAGTGAACCTTTTGGTTGGAACACAAATGGTATGTGAAGAGCGCTGTAGGATAGTGCTTTATGGTAAATTAGCAGATGTCTTCAACCAGGGAGATCAGCTGCTACCTGAAGTCAACTTTGTGACGTGCACAGGTGGAGCACTGTCCTCTTTTTATATCCCTGTTCCCATCACACTAGGCCTACTCCATAGCACTCCCATCTGTTCCGATTCCCTTCATATGTTCTGTGTGCAAATACTGCCACCTGCTGGTAGGATTAACAAGACCAGAACTCATCATGGAAAACTGAATCACTCATTTCAATAGTGTGCATGTGGAGCTACTACTATTTGTGTTTATGGAAAACATAAATAGTGTGAAGTATAAATGTTACACACAGTATGATATGCCCATACAAATTGAGATTCATCTCAGTCTGAGGAAGTGTTAGGTGTAGATGATAATCTTAATAGTATTTGGTGATAAAACAATACACAGAACTAATCTATATTACATATTCACCATAAAACAACAGCACTATATTCTATACTGTTTAAAAATCTAACATTGATATTGAGTCTATAAGTTCCATGTGGATCATGAGAAGAACATATTTCTGGAAAGAAACGTCTGAATTGAGCCAACATTTTTGTGGCTTACTGGGTATAAATGGCTGTGTTCAGTAGGCTTTAATTAATCCCCAACCGCCATCTCAAACTAAGCTGTCATTTCCTTCTTCACAGTGCAGCACACAGACTGATTCGAACTGGTTATAATTCTCAAATGTCCTCACTTATTCAAGAGCTTCCCTCTCTTACCCTCTCATTTCAAACCCATTTAATATCCAACACATCTGGTTTCAGAGCTTCTAGCGTCCCCTTTTCATGGCAAAATAACTTGGATTTCAAGGTTCTTTTTAAAGCATGAATGATAGACTTGGTAATGGACCTTTCCAAATGAACCTATTGATACAATAAAGTTGCTGTAGCAACATTTTTTAAATATATTTTCTGAATGAATGCATTAATACAATGTGTTGCAGAACCACATTGAATCAGGTGCAGTTGAAAACTAATTGTATAAAGACCACACAACATGAAAAGATCATGCTTATGACATCCCTTTTTATTTATTTACATCCATATCTTATAATGCCACTTATATCGAGTGGTTGGCCACAGTTCATGGAGACCAAGAAACACACATAGAAAATACAATACAGTGTCCTCTGGCAACTGAGCAAGTTCATAGAATACAGAATCTTAACAAATATCAAATGCCATGAATATACGCATTCATAGTCAACGCCATACTTCTCTCTGGTCCCATAAGTCATAAGTATATCATTCATGAGAATATTATTTTTTTTAAACATAGTTTGAGACCAAATTGCTAAAAGCTCAGTGTCCAAATGTCTTCAAATGTCTGTTCAGCACATTTACTTTACAGCAACATACCAGCCATATTATGCCCTCAGTGAAACAGCACTGAATAATGACACAGAACACCATAAACAGCTTGGAATACTCAAGCATCTGATCAGTATACATGATACATGTATGTTGCTAGCATTTCAGAACAAGACGTTTTGATCACCATGCTGTATACTCCTCTAGACAATTCTATATATAAAACTAAACTGATGCAAATGATGCCGGCTCTACGGTCATAATATTTTCATCTTCTGAACACAGCCTCTTTGTAAGGTATGATATTAAAATAATACAAGACATCATATAACTTTAGCAAATTATTAGATAAAATGCTCGAAGGGAATTAACTCACATTACAAAAACTTGCCGGTGTCAAGATTAAATCTTCAACATTTGAATCCTTAATTCTGTGACATCATGGTTTGGGTGTATTCATGGACAATATAATTTCATCTAATCATAAATACATATACATATATCAGGGTTGACATACAAAAATAGACTTGTGTTGTTAAATTGCTATGATATCCATGTCCTTTAATCACATCTCAAAAGCTTCTCAACAAGAAATACTTGGGCAAAAATACAGAAACTAAAATCATAAAAGAGATGTGCATATATTTAGCCAGTTTTAGCTCAATTTTAATGCTTTTATTTACATCCTTTGCATAGATTAAGGGGAGGCTAACCTCTAGCTTTGCTCACTGTGGAGTTGAGCATATACATGCTGTAAATTGGAGCCCATTTTGGAACAATACTAACTTTGTTTTTGAAACAACTTTGGTTGACCGCAAATTCTGTCAGTGACGCCTCAAGAGTACCCAGAGATAAGAAGCCATACACAACGAAATTGGTAAAATGTCTCTTGTACGCCTACGTAGAAGTAGTAGGCTACTTCATATAGTTACACCCAAAAGCAGCACATACTGTATGCATCTCAGTTGTAAAGTTCACTGACTCTTTAGAATGGACTGTTTTTTATATCACAGCATACAGTCATTTACACTCTGTTTCTGATAGTATCATTATGTTTTCTGGCGGCTACCTGATATAGCTTCAAATAGTCAGAGTTAATTCACATGTACATACAGTTTCAGACTTAGAGAAAAAAAAACAACACTTGGAAATGGTTTGGATAGTAAAATAAATATGGATTTCATAACATACTAATACATAAATATACATACATGATTATGGGTCTCTAATTTTAAAGTACAGCTTGTGTCTTGTTTTGTCAAGATCAAAGTCTTGTATACAAAACAAACAGCTCTCCCATACTGTATCACTATGGCAACTGGCCTCCACTCTCGCATGCTGCTCATAGGCCACGCATGGCCACTGGCGGTCATCTCCGAGGGGAAAGTATAAATGACCACTTTCGGCCCCTGATCACCCCTCTCATATGCACTAGGGTGACCACACTAGTTCTTCTGGGAGCCGATCATGACCTTGGACACAAAGTTGACGATGGCGCTCGCTGGCTGCTCCGGGTCGTGCTCAGCGAACAGGTGGCACACGTTGTCCATGGCACTTCCTGACTTCCTGGCCACGAAGCCAAATATCCTACAACACACAGGTAGAGGTCAGGAGAAGTGGTCATGGTAATGCCTCACATAAATTCAAACACATTCTAAATGGATACTGTATCAAAACATCATACAGTATAAATATATTCACTCCATGGAGTGCATTTAATCATGTGTTGGTCATTCCTCACAGATGCTATGTGAATGTGAAATACTAAATCACGGTTAGAGAACTCACCTCGCTGAAGCACAGCCATCTCTTTTCCACCTGAAAGGCAGGAGCAACATTCGTCAGCTGATGGGGTCATTCAGGCCAGCACTGGGCTGTGGAACTTTTACTTACTCCCATCACCACATACAGTGGGACAGTATTTTGTGTTTAAGCAATAAGCCCTGAGGTCGTAGAGACCGTACGTCACAGTGATTTTAGAAAAGCTAAGGGGTGTTGTGTGTGTGTCGTGCCTAACCCCCCCACAGCTGAGCTGTTCTAAGATCACTGTACCCTACTGTTCCCTACAGACTCCATAGGCTTATTGCTTTACTATAACGGCTACCAAATACACCTGGTCAGATTTCCCAAACATTTCATTCATAGATAATCCGTCTTCTTATATAAAATATATTCCCTCTATCAGAATGGTTGCCAAGCAACATCGAGATGTAGCAACTAACTTTTGTATCAATTTGCAGTAATACAGAATGAAATGCAATCATCATTAAGGACAAGAACAGTCAGTTTTAGAATATCCATTTGAACACACTGTTACACATGAATATTGGCCTCAGTCACATAAGTTTAGAACATGCAGCAATTGTGTTTCCTCTTTTCTCCACAGACTCATTTGTATTGGACAGCATGAGAGAGCAGTCAGTGGGCATGAACTCACTTTCTGTCTTGGGGGTCCAGAGCACAGAATATCACGGTGTTCACGGCATAGTGTCTCCTAAAGAACAGTCTGAAAACAGATGAGAGTAGAAGTCATTAGAACATTTGTCAAAGTATATCAAATCTGTGGAAAATATAATGCTGTAGGTCTATTTACATCTGTATCTGCATCTACATATGCATTTGAGTCTGAGAACTAATGTCTCTAAATGCCACGAAAATCCACATTTTGGTCTCTCTTAGCTCCTCTGTGTGTGTGTATGTGTGTGTGTGTGTGTATGGGGGAATGAAGATCAGCACAACTTTATTCTAGCAGAAATGCTGGTGTGTGTGTGTGTGTGTGTGTGTGTGTGTGTGTGTGTGTGCGAGTGGATGTTTTCCGTGACTCACTTCCTCTGATTGTCAGTGAGTGTGATGCCCTGGGAGGAGACTTTGAAGTGCACCACGGTGGAGGTTGGCAGCGGGCTCATGCTGAGCACTTCGCCCGTGGCCTTCTGCACCGCCTGCGTGCCCGTCAGGGACTCCATCTCCACCGAGCCCAGGAACCACACGTTACACGCTGGGGACCACACCACAAACAAAACACCCTTGATCACCGGCACGACAGACACAAACACTGACACGCTGACACAGGACGCACACACACTCAGTTCTTTTCACTTTGCGTACCACTGACTCAAGAAACAGCAGTAATGGCCTGTGCAGACTACACGATTTCAGCCCGATTTTGCCACGATTGTGTCGTGACATCTGACCATCTGACATGGTCAATCGTAAAAGATAATCGTGAAAGACAAAAAAGTTGTGTAGTCTGTACAGGCCATAAGTCATGAGTGTTGCTGGACCAAGAGTCCAGAGAGAGAGAGGGAAGGGGGGCGTAAGGGGACACCTACCTGCCCCTTGCTTGAGGAGCTCTGTGGCGGAGTTGGTGATGGACTGGGTTGTGGTCTCCACTACGTCCTCCAGGGGGTCTGCATGGGGTGGAGAAGGATCGAGAGCAAGAGTCACATCAGACTGTTCAACAAGTTACAAAAAAACACCATGGAGATAAATATGCTTCATGGATGCGTTGGTGGCTTATATTACATATTTTGAAGTACATGCAATATTTTCGTTTCAGTTTCCAGCTCTTTACTCTCTTCAAGGGATGTTTGTTTATAGTGATACAATACAATATAGTGATACATTCTTTTAACATTAGTGAAATAAAATATGAATAATTCTATAACTATTTGTATGCATGTTTATCTACTTACTATAAAACACTAACATAAATGTAAACAAAATCAACCTGTATAATCTATGCACTAAACAAAACTCTTTCTCTTGTTACTGAAAGCCCAGAGATTGACTGTGTGCTCTGGTCTCGGAGCCATGGTTCCTTTGGGACTCGGGGGCTGTTTATTTGTGCCCCCTTAATCACGTGTGTCTGCCATCGAGCAGCGCTAATGGGCTTGACCTCTCACCTCTGTCCGGGATGATGAGCTTGCAGGGCAGCGCCAGCGGCGTGATGGAGTGCTGGCACACCAGCGCAGTCAGACTGCCTGAAGGACACACAGGTCACACATGTGGTTCACTTGTGCGCTCACAACACGACTATATATCCTCGACTACCTAAAAATCCATATCAGGAAACCTTTTATCCTGGAGTATGCCATTACAAACCATATGGCAAAACAGTTCGATGTCTGCCCTCCATGGGGTCTCATTGACTGTATATAAGCTTGTATATGTCTATGGTCACAGTGTGACAGTGACACTAGCAGACCACAAGGGGGCTCTCTTTAGTAATGCCACCACAGAGACCTCAGAAAACATGTGCTAAGATAGGTGTTAGCCAAACCGTGGCTGTGGCTAAATATCCTCATTTCAGTCCAACTTCAGGCAGTGGAGAGTATCAGGGGGGAGAACTTACCGAAGTAGGGCTCATTGGGACAGCCCTTCAGCCGCACGCCTTTCTGGGTGCACTCAATGAGGAAGTGACGAACCAGCTCGTTGGACAGATCTCCTCCTGAGAGAGGTAGGAGGGAGAGAGGGAGGGAGAGAGTCAACACATACATCTATATTTTTATGTCAACACTCAGTTAGCTTGTGTCATTCAAACAGTGAAAAAAATCCCCAACAGGAATCTGAACTTTACGCCTGAATGGATTTGAAACACATGAAAATTACAAAGCAGAGATAAACAATGTGCTACTTGGCAAAGGGTCTTCTGAAAGGCTCAAGATTTCCTTGGAATGTTCTCAAAAAGTCATCCCCCCCAAAAACAACCCCCCCCCCCCTCCCCCCCCCCCCACACACACACACACACACACAGACAAAAGGCCAGCGATAGAGTTTCAGGTGTGTAGGGCGTGAGCTGTGTGTGGGGCACGCACTCAGAGGACATGGAGCCTGTGTGCTGCTGCTTGAGGGGCCCGTCTCAACAAAGGGCCTGTGAGCTCTGAACTGGACAGGTCATTATAGGCAGAGCAGATCGGCAGTGCCAGTGCCACACAATGGGCACCCAGATCGGCAGTGCCACACAATGGGCACCCAGATCGGCGGGGGCACACAATGGGCACCCAATGCTCCCTCCCGCTCCCCTCTAACCCGGCCGAAAGGGAGAGAGAGAAGAGGAAACCGATCTGTTGTTATCACCACGAGCAGGCCTTTCAGCCTCCAGGGCAATGTGTGCTAACTCCAATGCATGTCTTTCTTTTTTTTAAAGTGAATGATCTTAAAACATAGTAAATGTATTTATGATAATAACATTGCTTTTGCATATTAAAACTACATTTCACCCAAATATGTTTTTATTGTATATATGAGTGTATTCAGAAAGACAATTCAGTTCAATATTATTATATACTGTACATATTATGGTATGTTATATAATATTATATTATGATATGTCTCCAGGTTACTTCTGACACAATCTTAACAGATGGGTCATGTTATACTATATGTCATAAATAAAGACCACTCTTCAATGACAAAGTTGAACTTCAGCAAAGTCAGATTTATGAGCTAAAAACTTAATTGAATCCTCCTCCCCGCTTGTTGCCGTTCATCATTTCAAGACCCCTTTTTGTCATGGCGCCGTCACCATCTTGCAAACGCGTAATGTTATCTGACTGACTCAGGCAGTGTGATTGAAGCTAGGTGAGCAGCATTGTGAAACCCACAAAGACTTCCAAAGCCTGGCCGCGGGACCGCGTACCGTATCTGCCCTCGGCCTGAAAACAACAAGGGAAAGGGGGGTGGGGGGTTGGTGGTGGGGGTACTGGCGTCATGGGCGGTGGTGATAGGATGGGCTGAGCGACTGGGTGTACGGTGGGTTCACCTATCACATTCCACTTCTGGCCTTGGGTTCATGAGAGGGGTCCCGTGTAACGTTAGAAGGCTTTCATGCCACTTCAACAATTCCCCAGATACTGTAAGTTTGCTCCCCTGGCTAGTCCCATTATGACTAGAGAAGGTTCTGGAAAATGTCACCCACTGTACGCCTGTGTGTGTGTGTGTGGGTGGGTGTGTGTGTAACCCTCTTCCCAAAAGCCCATCCCTGACCCCTGTGCCGCCCACGCCTACCTTTCTTACTCTGCTGTAGGACTGACGGCGGGGGTGTGGCCACCTTCATGGCCAATCCGTACGCTCCTCGGAAGGAGTGGCTGTCCCGCACGATGAAAGAGCCCGGCTCTTTGTCCTTCAGGACAGCGATGGCTGGACATTGGGCGACAAAGATAAGCAGATTAGTTCCGTTCGAGCATTGTGTCTGAATGAGTTCAAATGCCCCCCCCCCCCACCCGGTTCTCTGGCTGTAGATAAACACTGCTTTCAGCTTTAGCTTCGGTGCTATTTTGCTCTGCACAGAAAGTCCCAGCGCAAGTGAGAAGACCAGTGCCTCACCTTGGTCCCGCGCGATGTCAGGCTTGTACCAGAATTTGGATGTATCCTGAACAAACTTCACAGTCACTTGTTTGCTTGCCAGCACATCTGAAAGCAGTCAAAGAGATTTCATCATCACCACAGCATTGCACAGCCACGCACCTACAGCCACAATCCTAATTTCATACACATGTGTTAATCTTAATCTCATCCACATGTGGCTCCAACAAAATACCACTACAAAGGGGTCCTATGCCTGTATGCAGTGCTATGACACCATAGCAGGATCCCGTAAGCAAGCTGGCCTCTGGAGCTGAGGCAATATCAGAGCACATCACGCGTGTCTCTCTATGTCCATGTGATGAAAACTGAAACTGCAACTCAAAACCGAAAGTAAACTCGTGCAGTTCACTTATCTCTCAGTGTTCTAACCTTGATCATCAATTTACTCACACTGCACATCACTGCTATGACAAATGGTTTTGGTGCAAAACTAAAATTCAATTCAAAAACACAATTAATGGGAGAGCTGTGGTGACAAGTGGCAACCACATTTGAATCCTGTGAACATCTCCCGATCCTACCATAACTTATCTTCACCACTTGCTTCACAGTCCTATCTGAATAAATTCATTTTGTTGTCATTTTGTTGTCATTCCTACGAATGCATTTCGCTAACTTTGTACTTCTACTCTGTACAATGATAATGAAGTTGAATCTAATCTAACCTAACCTAATCTAATCTAAACGAATAAAGGAAGTGCAGGTGAGGGTGCGTGGCTGTGTACCAGGTAGAGGTGAGGAGGTGCCCGGCGTGCCGCGGGCCTGTATCTCGGGCAGCACGCTGGGGAAGGGGATGCTGAGCGAGCTGCCGCTGTGGGGGCTGGAGAAGCCGCTGAGCGCCGGCGAGGCCGAGCCCAGCGAGTGCTCCCCGTCCGACGCCCTCCTCTTCTCGGGCAGCAGCGGGGGCTGGTGGTGCAGGGGCTGGTGGTGGAGCGGCGCCACACCGGGCGCGTGGGCCTGCTGGTGCAGCTGCTGCGCGCTCAGGCCCTGCGTGGCCTCCACCAGGAGGCCCCTGGCGGCGGGGCCCAGGTCGGAGGGCGTGGCCAGGCCGCCGTCGTGCTCGTCGAAGCTGCGCGCGGGGCTCCGGCAGGAGGCGTAGCGGGCGGCGCGGCTGCGCTGGCTGCCCCGGGGCGAGCTGTGGGCGTTGGGCGCCGGGTGAGGGTGGTGGCCCGGCGGCGACGACTGGTGGTGGCCGAAGTCGGAGGCGCCGGAGCGCTGGGGGGGCAGGGAGGCCTGGCGGCACAGCAGCGGGCTCTCCTGCCACGGAGACTGGACCAGGCTGGACAGGAGATCAGAGGAGAGGGTTAAGGGAGCACACACAAACTCACCACCCACAACAGTGCTGCTGATGCTAGCAAAGGCCACTCTGTGACCAGGTCTGTTGTTAGTTAATCAAATTGAAAGAGAATTGAACTTGAATATAGATATTGCACATGGCGAAGATCTCCATGTAGATCAGGCCTGTGTCAGTCAAAACATAACCTCCTCGTGAGCATCCATTTATGAGTTTAAAGCCACTCATAAATGTTGCTTTAAACTCCCAGAGACTGTCACTAAAAACAGACACACCCACCCACACACACACACATTAACTGTGGCATGAAGCTCAAAAGTCACATACCTGTCTGTTCGGGTCAGAGTTCCTCCGAGGGTTGCGGAGCGCCCAAAGGTGTGGTGGCAGGCGGGGGAGTGGTCAGGCAGGCCCGGCTCTGAGGAGTGACCCATGATGTCTGTGTACACCCTGGAGTCTGTGGACGAGCAAACCCAAACATGAGGCCACAGTGTCCCCGCACCCTCAGACACACACAGGCAGAGATCACGTTCATGTTTTAGCTGCCTTTCTGTGACATTTATTCCTCTCGGCAACAGATCTGTGATAATCAGCCATTTTGTTTAAAGGCTCAGCCTTGGAAAGCACAAACAAAAACCACAACAACAACAAATCCCAGATATGGCTACCGTCCCAACAAACTCTTGATCCGCACGTAACTAGTGAGAGGACAGCCAGTCCAACAGCGTTGGCACATGTGCTGAATGTAGCCTACGTCAGGCGCTAGCAGCAAGTCCCGTCAGGACGCCCCTCCCTGTGGGCCCTGGCCAGGGAGCACTGCACACCGGTCTGCTGACTAAACAGCGTCTTCCTCCGCAGCCCTGCACCTCCACCCACCCCTCTTCCTCCTTCTCCTCCTCCTCCTCCTCCTCCAATGCGAAGGTCTTGGTAGAATGAGCTCGGGCGGTGGGCAAAGAGAGAGAGAGAGAGAGGGAGCGAGGCACTGAGAAAAGGGCTCCGGGGCTAATTAAGAGAGAGCTTTTATTCCATCAATCTCCCGCCTGGCATTTCCCACAGGTAGCGCCGACCAGCAGAGCGACAGCCACTCACTCATCATTCACCGGCTCCGCGGGTTCACCACCGAGTCAGGGGTCTTGTGCGGCCTGCGCTTGTGTGCAGTTGTCCATGTGTGCACACATGCGCTTCTGTGAATGTGTGTGTGTGTGTGTGTGTGTGTGTGTGTGTGTGTGTAAGGACAGGGGCCTCTCGTGTGTCTCTGTCTGTATTTGCTTGTCTCTCATTCCGAACGCGGGCGCGAGAGTGAAATCCCGGGACCCTGCGCCTGTGTCCGTTGTCCCAGAAACGCTTCAATGGAGCCTCTGTGTTTCCAGCGCAGCGCCTAAGAGTTACTCTCACGGCCGCCATGACAACAGACCAAAGGGTCAGGCACGGACAAACACCGGAATATGGGTCACGACAGGAAGTATCACTGCAAGTAGGACACTGTCACTCAACTGTGACAAAACACTCACTTTCTTTTGGGAGTCCACACAAAACTGGGAATACCCTTAATCCCCATAACTACTCATAGTAAACAATGCAAAATAGAAAGAAAAAAAACACGCCACAGCCTGCAATGGTATTGCGTCATCCTTGATCTTGATAATAACAGATCAAAGTCAAGAGTTAAAAAGGGTTCATATAAAACAGACCAAACAACAAGACTAGAGCACATATCAGATGTAGCCAGAATTCCCTCACATCCCTGTTGAGAAAATGAGCAGTTGGTGAGGGCCCTTTTCTACATAATGGTCACAAAAAGAGCTCGGCCATAAACGGAGAGCCGGTGTGAAACACAAAAGCGTGAGGGCCTGGCTGTGTGAGAGTGAGTGAAGGGGACTCCTACATATATGAACAGTTGTGATAGTCCCCACGTCTTTTCACTGACCACTCAGCCATTGTTCAAATGTCCCCCCGCAATCTGCTTCCTCCAATCAGTGGCTTTAGCCAGGGGTCAACGGAGCACATATGTTGACCCTTCCCTTCACAAAAGCCCTGGCATTTTAATACGTCCATTCGTCTTCGGCGGCCCGGGCCTTATCTCCGCGGCAGGACAGAGCAAATTGTTCTCTTGGCCTTAGGAGGCATATCAGATAGGGAGCAGATCTCTGCTGATCTCAGCCTCCCCTCCCCACCTCTTCCCAGCCCTTGCATGTGCAACCGAAATAAATATAGGCGTGCTATTTTGGCTCACATTGTCCCATTCTTGTGTTTCCCAAAAAGCAGAGTTGCTAACTACGACATTTGTCACTGCCAAATGTTAGTCCGTCAATTTGAGTTACCCATGCCAGTTGTACTTTTACAGTAACATCTGATCGATGCGGGAGGAAAATGGATGTAACGATTGCAAAATATAGATCTACGTGTACACGGCAGATCTTTGTTTAATTGGAACAAAGCAGAGGATTTAACAAGACACTTATTGTGACATTTATTGTCCATAAAAATAGAAACTCGAAAGTTCTTATTTGAGCTGTCTTTAGAAGCAGAAGTTAAATTGCTGGGTCATTCTTGTGGGGGTTGGTGGGGGGGGGAGGGGGTAAGACACTGGTCTGAACCACTGACCATCTGTGGTTTCTCTATCTAAGCTTCATGCCTGTGCACTGGTGACTCCTAAACGGTCTCATCATCAAGGACTTGTTGAAGCCTGGCCATAGTGAGGAGTGGTGGAAAACAAACTTTTCCAGGTTTTCTAAAAACGTATGAACCCTGTTAAAGGCATCCAGCGGTAAAGACACCCAGCAGGGATCCGCGATTATTTTCGGTGGACGCCAGATGTCCGTGGCATTCCGTTTCAATGCCAACCTTGCGGAGGCTTTTAAATTAAAAACAGACTTTAACCGATCTGACCGAATACGTCTGTCAATGAAGCAGAAATATCACAGGACTCTCAATTAGCCAGGCTTTCAGTTACAAAAAAAAAAAAAAAAAAAAACACGCAGGCCCGGTCGAAAACAGGGTGTAATCGGAACCATGCAAAACACACACGTCCTGGGACACATTCCAGGCACATTCCACACATAGCCTGTGGGCAGGGAACCAAACGGCGGGCAAAAACACAAACACACACCAGATGACTCAAACGCAAACGCTGCTGTTATCACCTGTGCTCTTCCCTAAGCTGAACAACTCCACAAACCCACACATACAAACACATGGCACGTCCTCACCTAAAGAAAAAAGGCCATCGATTCAAACATTCACTGAATTCAGATTCACTGACTGCTATAGGTTCCCCTGGATCTAAGTGGCAAAGGATGAAGAGGTTCCTTCACACATGGACTCTTAGAGGAGAACTGCCTGAAAATAGGAGTAATGGTGACAAGCTTACCAAGATCTGGCCTGTAGGCTCCATACATTTGCATGCTGGGGGATGGAGTTTGCCTGAGATGCAGGAAGTCTGATATGTTTTTCACTGGGAAGAGAACAAGAAGGAATATCAGCGTCAAGTGTTTGGAGATCTCTCATACTGTGTGTGTGTGTGTGTGTGTGTGTGTGTGTGTGTATGTGTGTGTGTGCCTGGTGTGATCCTGGAATTTGACATATGAGTACATGGGTATTGTGTCTGTACATGTATTTGAGCGTGTAGGAAGGTGAGCCATGGTTTTGTATTTCTATTCAGTAAGTTGACTGTGACGCTGACAATGCTGTGGGAGTAGATGTGTCACACTTTATGGTAAAGGTTAAACTGTGTGTGTGTGTGTGTGTGTGTGTGTGTGTATTACCGTAAGGTGTGGGAGGGGAGATGGGGAAGGAGGGGGTGGGGGGGACCATGTCGCTGCCAGCTTCCACACCACTGTCCAGCTCCACACTCTGACTTCTGTAGTCCAGACTTTCAGCCCTGTAAATTCCACCATGCTGGAACACACACACACAGAGAGAGAGAGAGAGAGAGAAGGGGCAAATGAAACCACATTATGACCAATTTGTAGTGTTCCATAAACTTTATGCTGCATATTTGTATAATTTTTGTGTGAATAATCAGATTAAACGATGCCAATCAGAGAATGATAACCCAGCATTCCTCAAGCTACAAATCACAGATAAAGTCATTCAGCAAGCAACTTCAACTCAAGAAACTGCTTACACAGGTTTATAAAAGAGGCTGGTAGCTATTACAACTGGGTTCCTGAAGCTGCTGATATCAAAATGTTTTTGGAAACGTGTGTGTTTATGTGACTGCTGTTGTAACATTGCAGTCAAGCCTTACTATCAGTGTAATGATCAGTAATGAATGTGTGGCTGCAGGCCCGTACCTGAGTGTACTGTACTGTATATCCATAGATAGGTGGAGAGTCAGAGAGAGAGAGTGTGTGTGTGTGTGTTGTTATGTGTGTGTGTGTGTGTGTGTGTGTGTGTGTGTGTTGTTGTTGTGTGTTGCTGTTGTGTGTGTGTGTGTGTGTGTGTGTGTGTGTGTGTGTGTTGTTGTGTGTTGCTGTTGTGTGTGTGTGTGTGTGTGTGTTTGTGTATGTGTGTGTACCTGTGTGTGCGGCGCACATGAGGAGGGGTATGTGGCCCGCTCCCCGAACTCCTCCCTCAGTCCCCACGGCTGCTGGCCTGGGTGGTCCGGGACATCACTGGCCTGCCTGCTGAGACTGCGTCCACCTTCCGGACGCACATCACCGGGGCCGACAGCTGTGTACACACACACACACACACACACACACACACGCACGCACACACACACACACACCCACACACACACACGCACGTACGCACACACATACACACACCACATACATACAGAGAGCACACACGCAGAGACAGGAAATGTTTCATGAGAAAACAATGTACATTTCCCAATAAAGGCCTGCTGCTGCTTCCAGGCATGGATAACTCATAGAAAAACAGTATCTGGAATCACCTGTTGAGATAAACCCCTAACATTACTCTAAGTAAATAACTACAGTGTCTGAGCCTCTCCCTGTACAAGAATGTGGTGTGTGTGAAGGAAAGCATGTTTGTTTGTTTGTGTTTGTGTGTGTGTGTGTGTGTGTGTGTGTGTGTGTGTTGCCGTCTGCGCCCTGGCTAAAGACTGACTTGGCACCAAGGTGCTAATTTAGGCCCCTCCCCTCCAGCCAGAGGAATGCTAATGTAGAAAGGTGCTAATGCAAAGGATGATGAGATAGACAACTATTCAGGCTATTGTGTGTGTGTGTGTGTGTGTGTGCGTGTGTGTTTTTGTGTGTGTCTGTGTCTGTGAGAGAGGTAGAAGATTGAAACGATGCCAGTGAAAACGGAGGGGGGGGAAAGATCGTTTTGGATCGTGTGGACATGGCCTAAGAAAGAGAGAGAAAGCATCACAGACAGAGCACTGAGGAAATGCAGCTTGTAACCATGGCAGAGAGTAGCTAACTCAGGAGACTAAATGTCAGGACTGACAGGGCTCTCCTCACATCGCTCCACTGGCACGCCCTGGACATCCCAAACACACTCTCAGCGTGAACTCAGAGCTAAGTCGAAATCACTACAAACCCAAACCCACCCCCATCACGAACAGGATATCTCATCACCGGTGTCATCACGAAAAGCTCTCTTTCTGTTACTGAAAGGACAGCGCCGTGTTGAAACCCATTTCAGAAGTCGTTCAAGGGCCAGGGATGAGAAAAGGCACTGTGCACAGGCTCATGTCACAAGAGCAGGCGTCTGTGGGATTCCACAGCGTTCAGACGTGAGAGGCGCATGATGAAGGAGTGAGGGGCTCCAATGAATCGGGTTAATTAGGTGTGAATGTCCATGTGTGACAGTCAGCCTCGGAAACAGCTGCTCGCCATATGGACAGCACCAGTCCAGCTGTTTCCCGCTCGGTCTACCAGTATGAACTTGGACAAGGTCGAGTGCTTATAAAGTCAAGGCAATAGCTGACTCTCTCTCTCTCTCTCCCACACACACACACACACTTTTTCAACACTTCCCCTACCTACAGTGTGATATACGATCTCTCGGCACGAGTCAAGTCAAGTCAAGTCACGAATCAAGTGAGTCAACCAATCAGCCCATGCAAATATCTATATGCAGAAAGGAGAACAGAGATATCTGCTAATCAGGACCATATTATGAATAACTCAAGAGGGCCTACTTACAGGATCGCAAATGAAACCCCATCGGGTTTTCTATTGGCCATTTACTGCATCAACATACTTCAGATCAGCCATTATCAGGGCTAATTGGGCTTCTTCCTACACATGCAAGTAGTCTGATGGAATCTACCTTGGCTGTTCCCTTTACAGAAGCTCAGAAGCTGTGTTGTGGGATAAGAGACGAAATACAGTAGCATGTTTAAGGCATCTAGCACTTTATCAAAACATATGTTTAGTGGAGTTCAAACAAGCCTCAATATTCTCATTCAGTAAACCTTTCTGATCATGGCCAGGTCTGATCAAAGGGGTTAGATTTTGGAGGGCTAGCTTCAGCTAGTCAGCATCCACCCTCTTTAAAAATGGCATCCCTCACGTGCTCACGTCTACCCACATTGGCTGAAATTCACCCAATTTGTGAACTAGCCTAGCATAGCATCGGCCACTTGATTCATGATTCATGAATGGGAACCAGAACTTCCTCCTCTCCTTTCTTCAGGTTTATATAATACCTCCGTGAGTCGGATGAAAGAGTCACTGACCTCAAGGTGAATGAACCACAGTGACTCACGACACCAATTCTCTGTGATCTCAGTGTCTCAGAGTTGATTAACCGAGCAGGTGATGCACTCAGTAATTATCATCCAAAAGTGAACCGCTGGCTCAGGGTCACCGTTACAATACGAGCCTCACTCGCTGCATTAGGAACATTACTAGTTTTCTCAACCATGAGATCCCTACCATGATACACATTCCACATCTAGCACAAACAGCTCTCTTAGTGTTAGACCTGCAGCAGTCCTAAGGTGAGTGTGTGTGTGTGTGTGTGTGTGTGTGTGTGTGTGTGTGTGTGTGTGTGTGTGTGTGTGTGTTTGCAGACTCTGAGGGGCAGGTTTGTCTGTAGACAGATGGAGAATGCAGCGCCTCGGGGCACACTTGTTCCTACCCACAAAAATTCCACAGAGCTACCTGCAACACTCACAGCTCACGTACAAGAGGTGGGAGTGACTTAACCTTTCAATTGCTGTCTCTCTCTCCCCCCCCTCTCTCTCTCTCTCTCTTTCATTCTCTCCCTTTCTCTCTCTTTATCTCCCTCTCCGTCCCTCGTCCTCTCTCGATATACCAACCATCCACACGCCCAATAAATGCGTACTTTAACAATTCAACAATGACTGTCTGATAGTTCTGTGGAAACCTATCAACAGTGCCT
>NC_084995.1:38832395-38842395 GCF_963854185.1 Sardina pilchardus | reverse complement strand
AGCCACACCGCTAGGGTCAAGAGCCAGAGACCCCATTATGAGCCAAGCAACAGCATTCGTCATGACACTGATCACAGAGCAGCAGAGGTTCCCCCCGCGCAGAGCAGAGGGTTAGAGAGGAGATCAGGTACGTTACCCACGGCTGCACGCTCACGCACTCGGGAGCTCGGGACAGGAAAGACAGACCAGAACTGTGGACAGTTACACACACACACACACACACACACACACACACACACACACACTTGTACTCTCATACACACCTAAAACACAAACGCACTGCTGCCACAAGCATTCTCCTGAGTTTGCAGGGGGAGCTGCGCTTGCTTGCTTTTTCTCTCTCCGGCGACTAGCAGGCTATGAGGTCCAAATACCAGACACGCATGATAAAGGCTGCCCTCCCTCCCTGCTGCCTGCCTGTTGCTGGTTGCCAACCACTACCACAACCCCCCACGACAACCCCTCTCTTTCCTCTCCGCTTCAGTCACACTACACCCACACATACACAGATACACACACACACACACACACACACACACGTGCACAGCCACTCACATCCTGCTTGCTGAAGTAACATTCAGGCTTCCGGTCAGGCTCAGGCCCTGGACAGATCTCCAGAGAACTCCTGGACAAATCCCCCCAGCAGCATTCCTTCCAACGAGCATATGTCTATCTCTCCCTCCCTCTCTCTCTCTCTCTCTCTCTCTCTCTCTCCCTCTCTCTCCCTCTCCTTCCCTGACACACTGGCTCTCCTCCTCCACCAATCACTCCCTCCAACCTTTCTTTCCCTCGCTCTGTCTCTCCCTTCCTCTCCTCCCCCAAGCCTGCTTCTCCCCCTCCCCCTCCTCTTTTTCTTTCTCTCTCTCTCTCTCCCTCTCTCTCTCTCTCTCTCCCCAACTTTATTCTCACACCTCTCCATGGGAAAACAGCCAGCCTCTTACCTTCTCATTCATCCAGAGGTGAGCATGCTCAGTGAGCCCTCTCTCCCTCGTGACCAGGGCGGGAGAGTGGGAGAAGAGGAGGGGGAGTTGGAGGAGGAAGAAAAAGTGGAGGTCCAAGCAGGCGGTCAGCCCAGTGAGAACGTTTCGCCCTTTTTTCCTTTTCTGCGGTGCTCACAAGGTGAGCAGCAGTGTGTGTGTGTGTGTGTGTGTGTGTGTGTGTGTGTGTGTGTGTTTTGTGTGTGTGTTTTGTGTGTGTGTGTGTGTGTGTGTGTGTGTGTGTGTGTGTGTGTGTGTTTTGTGTGTGTGTGTGTGTGTGTGTGTGTGTGTGTGTGTTTTGTGTGTGTGTGTGTGTGTGTGTGTGTGTGTGTGTGTGTGTGTGTTTGCCCTCTACACAAACTGGAGGATGGTAACTTTGACCAAATATGGAGAGTGGAATGTAAACATTGGGGGCAGGGCCAGTGAGGAGGGGGCGGAGATTGGGAGACACGGCAACCTGACACCTAACACTCTTTTCACAGGACTCAGAGAAGAGAAAAGAGGGAGAAAAGGAGTAGAAAGAAAGAGAGGGAGAGAGAGAGAGAGAAAGAACTGGATCGTTATCCAACCACCTGAGACAACTGAGAGCGCCACTTTAGAAAGAACGAAGGGAAGAAGAGCAGCACAGGAGAAAGAGAGAGAAAGAGAGACAGCGAGGGAGGGGAGGAGTGAGCGAGAATGAGATCCCTTGATTCAAGAGAAAGAGCAAAACAACATTCCTTCCAGCACCAAACACCTCACACTGGCCAGCCATGCTTTTTAATTAGGGAATCTCTGCCTTCTAGTTGGAGCGCACCTCCTCCTCCTCCTCTTCCACCTCCTCCTCCTCCTCCTCCTCCTCCTTTAATGAATCCGCGCCAGCGTTCCCCCTCGCACCCTCGTGAATCGCTAAATTACACGGCTGCCATCGACACACATTACGCCACCGCTGGGGAACCAGATGTGCTCAGACCTCAATTGCTGGGTTCAACAATTGTTTCGAGAGTTTCCTTCGCCTTCCCATATAAACACAGGCATCGGCTGACATCCACGCATCGGTTAACCAGACCCCGGGGAGAGGGGAAGGCTTCTGCTTCCGGTCCATGACGTGGGACACACTCCAGCCCGAGCCCTGAACCCCTGAACCTGCAGTTATGTAAATATATATATATATACAGTATCTATATATAATATATGTACAGGTGCTCGGACTCGGTGATTGCAGTGATCACACCAAGGCCAGGAGCTCTCAACAGTGTCACAGCCATCCAGCAGAGAAGGATCATTTCTCACCACAACACCAACCCACAAGAGACTTTTCTCAGCATGTCTGAGGCCGGAGGAGGTGTGTGTGTGTGTGTGTGTGTGTGTGTGTGTGTGTGTGTGTGTGTGTGTGTGTGTGTGTGTCTGTGTCTGTGTCTGTGTCTGTGTCTGTGTGTGTGTGTGTGTGTGTGTGTCTGTGTCTGTGTCTGTGTCTGTGTGTGTGTGTGTGTGTGTGTGTGTGTGTGCGTGTGCATGTGTATGTGTATGTGTGTGTTTTGGGGGGGGGGGGGGGGGTTCACAGTGATAACAGTAAATGTTGCTGAATACACTCAAACAGTGGTTCCACCATTTGCAAGAGGCTAAATCAGCAGGACTGAAAGAAAACAGTTTGGGGCTATGTGAAGCAGCTACATGTTCTTGGCTCAGAAACTGTTGCTTGGGAAATGCTGCTTGTTATGAAACATGTTTTTCCATAATGCAAACCATGTCTATCAGCACTGGCAGGAGAAACAAGTGAGCTTGAGATAGAGACAGAGAGAGATAGAGAGAGAGAGAGAGAGAAGGGGACAGAGAGAGAGAGAAAGAAAGAGCGAGAGAGAGACAAGGGGACAGAGAGAGAGAAAGAGAAAGAGAGAGGGAGAGAGAAAGAGAGAGAGAGAGCACTTTTGACATTGACAGGCTTCTGAAATAAGGCATCTTGAGCGGCCGCACTGTAATTATAATTCCATTGGCCCTCCTCCCCCTCACCCCCCATCACCCCTGCTCCCTCAGATGCACCACAGCACTGGCCTGTGACTCAACACCACAGTGGCCTTCACTCCGGCCCGTTTCACTCCTCGCTACGGCTCCCGGGCTCGGGGGCGGTCAGGGCGGGCAGGCGGGGCGGCCCTCGAGTAAAAACACACACATTCCGCGCGTAAAAACCCTCAATCCTGTCTGACTCACTCGGCCCGGCGCTCCAGCAGCGGGTCGATGCGCCAGCGGGCCGACCGGCGAGGTCTCCGAGGGCCTCCCAGGCCCTGCGGTTTCCCCACACGTTCAAATAGTCCACATGAGTCATAATAACAAGGTCTGAGGCGGCCTAATAGCATCATTGATGGTTCCAGTCGTCGTCCCCCCTCCCCCCCCCGCATACCGATGCTGCGTGCTAACACACGGCCGCTACCACCACTTTGTTATTCAATCCTGAGGAGCCGGGGAAAGCTCACCTCGCCGCACACGCGCCTTTGGTGAGCGCAAAGGAAGTCATGGCTCAGGGCAAATGTTTGGCGACTTCGTCATGGCTTCATGACTCACATTTATTGTAAGTCAGTGTTTTGGAGACTGAAATATCAACAAGAGTTTTTAAATACACACACAGGTGTGGAGCTAAAGTGATACATCACTGAAAGAAGACCAAAGATAAACAAGACTCTACTCTCATAGGATTTGATCCATGCACCCATTCATCCATATATCTATTTGTTCACTGTTTAGAACTTTGCTACCAGCCATAACCGCACGCTAGTTAGCTGCTTAGAAAGCACAAAGCACACACAGGTCTATAATCAAGTGGAAGACCTAGAAGCATTAACCTATAGTGTAATGAGATACGAGCATGGGATACCTCTTCACACACACACACACACACACACACACACACACACACACACACACACACACACACACACACACACACAACACACACACACACACACACACACAGAGGAATGTGAGGCTCCATTAAAGATCAGACAGCCGCTTGCTCCTGTGACTGACGGCCGAGAGGAAGAAAGGCAGCTTGTCTCGAGCAGTCGTAGAAAGATGCTGAATTCCAGCCAGGCCGCTGCTCAAAGTTCCCACTGCTAGTGTTTACTTGTGAAAAATGCTGGCGACTTATCCGCCAAGCCCTTCTTCCCAACACTAAAAATATTCTACATCAACAACCCCCCAAAAACATCACATCAAGGCGAGGCGGCTGACCACTTCTTTTTTTTTTTTTTTTTACGATCAGACTTTTGAGGCAGCCCTGTTTTGAAACGAAGAGTAAGTCATTTGTTTTCATTAGAGGCGTGGCGGGTGAAGAACACAAATGCAAAATGCTGAGGGGCTTAGGGAGGGGCTGTGTTTTGAAGCTTCTAGATTTTTCTATTTTCAGATGGTTGTGAATTCCATGGCACACAAGGCCGATTTGGCAAAGCAGCAACCGCAGTTGGAGTAGGACGCCCTTAGGACGTTACTGTTTGTCTGTCGGGATGGTCTCTGTGTGTGTGTATGTGTGCGTGTGTATTTGTGTTTGTGTGTGTGTGCGTGTGTGTGTGTATGTGTGTGCGTGTGTGTGTGAATCTGCTGTGGAACACCACCCAGTTCTGATAGAAAAACACAATAACATCCCAGGGGGAAGCCAGCGCTCTGTCTTTGACCTGTGGGCTGGCAGGCTCCCAGAAGCCTGGACCACAGTACCCATCCCAGCAGCCCCCGCCAGCCCTCGGGGAAGCACAGACAAGACAGCAGCACCAGGCCACCTTCAGCACAGTACACACTGCCCCTAGAGGACACTCGCAGCATTGCAGGACCACATGCATCAAAAAGACACACTGAAGCATATCAGTCACTGAACAAAACACACACATAAACACACAAACATCAGGGTGTGTCTTTTCAGAGCAATTGTCGAACCGTTTTGCTTCTGTAAGGTCTTTCTGAAAAGCGCGGCATAATGGCAGGGATTATGCCTGTTCCTGTTACTTTCCGTGATGTAAACATTCATTATGATTTGCTGTGTACTTTTACAAGTCTGCTGTTTGCGCCCACTTTAAGCGCTTTTAAATTCATCTCCGTGCAATTTATTATACTCTACAGCCGCCTAAAAGATTTTCTTGGCAGAATTCAAACCAATCCATAATATTTGGCTCCGGCGCCTCCAGCTCCTGCCAAACTCTTCATTCCTGCCTGACTCAGAGAAAAAAAGGGATGCACAGGCATGCAAAAGCCCCAGCAGAGCAGACCCAGCAGTGCGCTGAAGACAGAAGACAGCCCCCTGGAAGCTCAGCAGGGTTCCCCATACTGACCAAGCAGAACTGCACATGCTTCCAGTGGGAATGCTGGTATGTGAGTTTTACTGATGTGTGTGTGGGGGGGTCTGGGTGTGTGTGTGTGTGTGTGTGGGGGGGGGGGGGGGGGGGTCTGGGTGGCACTGTAGGGGGGTGGTTCTCTTCTCTGACCTACATCTGCTGGAGTACCAAACAGACATCCGCAGAACAGAACGCTGCTGCTGCTGCTGCTGCTGCTGGAGTCATTACATGCAAGCAAAGCCCCTGTCTCTGGGCCACTAAAGCCCTCAGTCCCATTCCAACTCATGGCTGCCTCAGTCTGTGGACGTGTGCTAATGTCATCAGGCTGGACTGCTGTTGGGAGAGGTGGTGGTGGTGCCGGTGGTGGTGGTGGTGGCGGAGGTGGTAGAGGTGGTGTTGTGTGGGGGTTCTGTGTTCACAGGAAGCACCAGACTCCAAGCGCGAGTGCGCGGAGCGGAGCGAGGCAGAGGGAGATTTATCGTGTGTGTCAGCGAAAACGCTCGCTCAGCACTGCGGCGAGTCCCATCAAGGAAAAGCGCCATTACACATTCCGACGCTGCCAAACAAACTCAGGAGCGATCCGCCTCCAAGCACCCGTAACGCTGTCATGAGCTAATGCCATTATCCCTGGAGCTTTTTTCTTAGCCACGTAAATGCTATGAGAATGCAGCTAGGCATCTGCTCTGCAGAGTGCTCATCCACTTCCATCTGACTTTGACTTGAACACAGCTAGCCTAGCGCTATCAATCAATAGTGAATATCGCTAACAATTCCATCTCCTTATATTCATTAACCAAGGAGCACATCTGCTAAACAAAACATCTGCTACATGTAAATAAACCTGTATGCAAATGTGACGCATGTTCTGGGCACTGCTGTGCTGTGCGTCTGGAGACAGGAGACTTTTAGTCCTTACCTTCACCGTTGCAGATGTTCTGGTAGGAGTCCCATCGGGTCAGCGGGTCGGTCAAGCTGTAGTCCACGGTCACATCTGGGCCGTTCTGCCAGCGCTCCGCACCTGAGACAACAAGCGGAGACGGCACGCTGTGAGAGCGTCCTCCAGGAACCAGCAGGCCTCCAACGCAGCACACACAGCTGCAGCTTAGTGGACCCATGAGGGGGGCCCACGGGGATCCTCACGGCTGCAGAGCGCTGCACTCTAAACTAGGCACTGGGACTCAGCATGACTGGGCACACGCAAAACTCTTTCTCTCTCTCAACTCTCTTGTGTGAGGACTTAAAGCTGAAACACACACACACACAGAGAAACACACACACACACACACACACACACACACACACACACACACGCATACAAGCACGCTCCCATGGGGTTGGGAGACAGGGCCTGCTGTGCCTTTTTTACATCCCTGTCAGGACTCACTTCACACAACATTTCCCTTCTAAGGCATTCCACATCCTCAGCTTTACCCAGCTCAGCGGGAGTGTGCGTGTGTGTGTGTGTGTGTGTGTGTGTGTGTGTGTCTGTGCGTTTCTGTGTGTGTGTGTGTGTGTGTGTGTGTGTGTGTGTGTGTGCGTTTCTGTGTGTGTGTGTGTGTGTGTGTATGTGTGTGTGTGTTCTCTGTGGAGTGGATGGAAGAGGGACAGAGAGAGAGAGACAGAGCTGAAATGCAAATGTATCAAGGGAAAGTCCATCTGCTTGAATGACATGCTGGTGAAAGGCCTGCGTGCCTCACGTCAGCATTAACGCCACTGTGCTGAATAACGTTCCCAAAGTGAGGCAGCAGACAACATCGTGGATCTTAATTACGCACACAGCAAGAAAGTGGGACGACAAACGGGGAATACCTTGGATCTTCTCTGGGCCCTCGGAAAACACTAGCTCCACTTTTCCATAATCCGGAAATCTGGAATCTGGAATGTCAACAGGGAGGAATGTTTAGTGTGGCTCGGAGAGATGGATGGGAGCGTAATAGAGAGCGGAAGAGAGAGTGACTTGAGCATCTGGCTTGAGTTCTCACTACAGGAGTTATGACAGAGATGACACTGGCCAGGCAACAAATAGCCTACAGTTTTCACTGCTCGATGCTCAACAGAGAAAATAGGAGGAAAAACAGTAGTTGCTGTGGGTTTTGCTGAAACTCCACACTTTATACAATGCAGACCAATTGAGAAGTTCCAAAGATATACTTCAATATGACAGCCTTAGTCAGGAGGGTCTTAAAAAAAATCAATCAAGATGAATCACTGATCCAAGTTCAATAGATTTGTTTAACTAACCTTTGTTAGCACACTCCATGTCCTCCTTCTCAAACATGAGGTTGTAGCCTTGCACTGCTCCTGTGTGGAACTGCAGTCTGAAGATAATGTCCCTGTTGGAGGAACTGCTCTTATGATAGCATTTGACCTGAGAGGAGAGAGGAAAGAACAGGCCGTGTCTGTTTATACCAACATACACATTGTTATGCTGAACCACCGAATCTTCAGTTCTTTGTTGCTCTCATGTGCATTGGACATGTACAGTAAATACAACGGCTATCAGATGATGCTAAATAGATACGACCTACATCAACCTACAAGTAGTTCATTCAGTTTGCTATGTAGAATACAATAAAAGAAAAAATAAGAGAGGAGAACGGAAGAGAAGAGAAGAGAAAAGAAGAGAAGAGAAGAGAAGAGAGAAGAAGAGAAGAAAAGAGAAGAGAAGAGAAGAGAAGAGAAGAGAAGAGAGGAGAAGAAAAGAGAAGAGAAGAGTAGAGAAGAGAAGAGAAGAGAAGAGAGGAGTTGGTGTGCTTACCATGATGTCTCCCTTCAGCAGCTGTGCCGGCTCCAGGGCGATGCATAGCCTGTTCCTGTGGCCGGGCCCGATGAGACTGTATCACAGGCAGAGACCCAGAGTAAACACATGGCACCCCATTTCCACACTAAGGCCCATTTCCATATGAAAGCAACCAATCCGAATCAGGGCTCAACTCACATGACATGGGGAAGCCAATGAGAGCCAGGCTCTCAAATATTAGCTCATCACACATGCACCAATCACAAAGGATGCGGAATCACAGTGGAACACCCATTTAAGCCCTCAGTCACAGAAGTGAAAACAACTTACTAAACTCCAGAGGAATAGACGGCCTGCATCCCCTGGTAAACCTTCAGGTACGGACGACAGACTGTCAGGAACAATAAAACAAACATCCCAAAGGACCTTGTGAGCATCTCCAGTTTGACTACACAAGAACAGTCTTTAAACACAGATGGAGCAGTAGACCCTCGGACATTAGCATAACAATTGTGGCTGCTTAGCACGTGAATCAGCAACAGGACAAAACTGCACAGCTGAGTATAGCTGGATAGGACACAGATCACCCCACACAACACTCCACATTAGCAAACACTTGGGCATGAATACAAACTCGGTGCAATGGTTATGCAAACAGTTTGCAGTTCAAACTGTGGACAGTTTAGACAGCTTTAGACAGTTTGGACAGTCCTCGTCCTAGCATACTGTACGTGTTTCTATATGTGGGATGATCTAAGCCCTTATGGCTATTGTGGTACTGAATGACAAATGGCCAATGATGTCATTGCCACAGATGCTTTCCCTTGGGTCTGTTCTGGGGAAGTTTAAAGTCTGGATCTTCTTGTTTATGTGTTTATGACATTTTTATTGAAACGCTCACCATAAACTATATCACTGTTGTTTTGCTACAACAAACACGCTTTATCAAATATCAAATAATGGAAGACAGCTGGTTCAGTTATGGAAAAATATGATTGGATTGTATTTGCTACTTTTGTATTATGGGCTATTACTCAGAAACTTGATCTGAAGGCCTTTTCAGGCCCTGAGTACAAACTATGTCAGAGTTGCTTAAGGAATGTTTTCTCAGAGAGGAAAGTAGCGTGTGATTGAGTGCCTACATCTTAAATTACTGCAATTTGTCACAAGTAGCTTCTACTTAAGATAGTGCCACTCCCTATGTTTTATACAGCCAATTTTGCTGAAAGCCTTCCGTCTTCACTTGCTGCGAATCGTTGAGAAACATGCAAGGAAATGCTGGAAATATGCATGGACCTTGTGCAGATTTGTTCAGTCCAGATTCTCTCTGCATTCAGTTCTTTATATGTTTGCCTTTTGTGTGTGTGTGTGTGTGTGTGTGTGTGTGTGTGTCTGTGTCTGTGTCTGTGTGTGTGTGTGTGTGAGTGTGAGTGTGAGTGTGAGTGTGAGTGTGTGTGTTTGTACTAAACTGATATCAAACGTTTAAAAGCCTCTGTAGTGTTGCATTTGATCTGGCGGTTACCTCCAGCATTGTCGAAATTGGGGATCCCGTGGAGGATGACCCAGTGCAAGAAGAGAGGGGAGGCGTTGATCTTCATCGAGCCGCTCAGAAGGCTGTTCAGGATCCACACATATCTGAGGAGTGGACGAGAGAGAGAGAGAGAGGCGTGAATGACACAGTCATCCCCAATCACATGTTCTCAGACCACTCGGGGGAGAGCAACACGATCACACGGTATCAGTCACAGCCCTGTGAGGTTCAAGGCCACAAAATGGCTGATGGCACTGTTTCGCAACCATCAAGCACAACAACGGATACATGTGGGAAATGGACATCGTCTGAAGAGTCAAATGATGTTGTTTCATCACCGCGTCAAGGGTCCGCTTAAAGAAAGGAACCACAGATGAGTCACGGCGAAGGCATACTCAGTTACCACGGGTCACAAGAAGTACTCAGCCCTTGGACCTTGCTGTCTCACAACAGCTTT
>NC_084995.1:38809895-38827395 GCF_963854185.1 Sardina pilchardus | reverse complement strand
AACCAAACCAATGGCGAGCAACAGAAATTACATGTGTATGATTGGCACGGAAATTTCCACACCACATCCTGCCGAAACAAAGTGAATTTAAAACCATTCTCTCAAGTTAAGGTCAAAATAATTTCTGTAAAAGGAGTATTGTGTCTCAGTACCTTGGGATTCATCTTTGAAAGGTCATGTCTCTTTTCTGACAGGTTAATCACCTAGATGGAGGACAAAACAAGGATTTGTCATGTTAGCTGGGAATAACAAGAGCTTTCGTAGTATTTAAGAACTCAAAAAGGCCACACATGTTGTGGAGTTGTACTGTAGTTGACATAGCCGCTTTTGTAGTTAAAAGTAACCGCTAAATATCCCCTGCATTTTGGTTTGAATGAAGTAATGCTACTGGATAATGCAACAAAGCTGGAAGTGATGCAAAGGTTGAATTAAAATCTAATCAAAGAATTGAGCTAAACCATTTGTTTGAGAGCACATAAAGTTCACTGACAGTGGAATCACTGTGTCTTTAGCAATATTGACATATTTGTGGATAGCTTGTTAGTTTTGTCATTATGCCTTACTATGATGGCTAAAGATGTCTTTCATTATTCCTAACTAAGACATTAGTCCCGTCCCGTCCCGTCCCCCCGTCCCCCACACACACACACACAAACACATACTCTCTCTCTCTCTCTCTCTCTCTCTCTCTCTCTCTCTCTCTCTCTCTCTCTCTCTCTCTCTCTCTCTCTCTCTCTCTCAACTCTGGTCAAATTATTGCACTATGAAGAAGCAGTAAACGAAGATCCAGAGAGACTAACCTTGGAGCACTAAATTATGTGACATATATTGTATTAGTTTTGGCAACAGAGTCAACTGTTTTGGCACATACTTTAACGCTTGCTTGTGTCACAGCTCCGAATTTGTTGCTGCTTGATATTAGCTAGGCCTGTAATGTTGAGGTGCTCCCCGTCACCACCAATGTGAGTTTTTGGAGAAAGTCATCTCAGGATACCTACCAGGTAGTTGTCCGCATGTTTGGACTTGAGCATGCGCGTGACATCCCTCAGGTTGTGAAGGTAAGTCTCCTCGGAGCAGGCACGAGGGAAGGACACGGCAATGATGCGCTCTGTCACGTAGGTCAAGTCAAGTTCATATCCCTCCTCCATCTGTTGAAGAACGGATTGATTTAGGTATTGGCTCTGATGATAACGCTTAAACATTGACAACGATGCGTTAGCGTTCGCAATTCGCACGAGACAATTCCTTTTCAACTGAGGTAAACAAACAGACAGTAGTACACACGAAAAGTCACCTGGTCTATTTCAGCTCTATGCTGTACTAGTTCCCTGGTTATCTGTGCTTTCGTGTGAGTGTGAGCAGTCTTCTTATCGAAAGAGGCTTAGAGCAAATAAATCTTTTAGAGCTTGTTTCCTCTTTGTGGGTCTGTGGAATTCACGGTGCACCCTTGACATGTGGTCTCTCTGTGTGTCCTCATGTCTGTGCACTTCCTGTTTGAGAGCAAGAGGTCATCCCCTCTCTCCCTCAGCCAAACATCCCTGAGAAACAGATCCCACTGTCCCCACCAAGAAATATTCAGACAGACATTTTCCAACTGATTAGGAGAGGGAAAACCCTCAGCCTTTCAATTAAGACTAGTGCAGGCATTTATCAAACATTGTGTCAATCTTTAACTTGCTTTTTTGGTGTAGAAACAATCCTTCTGGTGTCAGAGATAGGCCTACGGATAAACAAGCTAGCTCAAGGTAAAGAAAGTTCTGGAGAAGGGAAAAGCTGAAGGGAAAAGTGTGTCAGAAACACCCTGCCATCCATCTCCACATCTGCCACTAAGACTCTTTTATCCAGGGACGTGGGAGGGGAGTTTCCCCTTTTGTTTTGTCTAAGCTGTAGTTTAAGGCTCTAGTGAATAAAGCCTCTGGTAAAATGACTAATTTAGAACCTTGATGTTTTAAAATGGTCTGCTTTTTTGTGCAAGTCATAACATTCTGACTTCATATGTGAAGATTTTCTGAAACTACGTGTTGCGATAATATGGCTTATGTAATTTTAGTTCAACAATATTATATACATATTTTAACTTTAAGCTGTGTGTAAAGGAAAGCACATCTATGTGTTCTGTTGGTATGATCATGTAACTAATCATTAACTGACACGTGTCGACTCAGAGATATCATTTGCATTGAAGGTGTGATGAAACAAATTGAAAGCTACTGTTTGAAAGCTTTAAACATTTCCCTCGCACTACAGCATCAGTTGTTCTCTTTTCAGTTTCCTGTTCACACTATTTTGGCCTCAGAAAAGTAAAGTATTAAGCAAGTGGTGAAATTCCCTACATGTTAATGCCTAGTCTCTCTCACTCTCTCTCTCTCTCTTTCTCTCTCTGTTTGTTGTTGTAATTAGCCCTATGCAGACCGCCATGGTGAGCATGGCTGTTAATGAAGTCTGAAGTGACTGCGCCCGACTGCAAGCACGCGGCAGCGGCAGAGGGCCCCGGGGCCGGCAGTAAAGGAACGCGGAGGCCGCTCAGACGTGGCACCTAAACGACCCCTTCGAGCGGAATGAAAGGGCGCTGTGTGAGAGGGGTCGTCGCCTGGGGGAACGAGAAAAGAGGGGAGATGGGGGTGGGGGGCTCGGGGGCTTCTCACTCACAGGGGTCTGTTAGTGGTGGGGTGAGGGGAAGGCCGGCCAGGCTACTTGTTCACTCAAGGGATGAGAGGCAGGGGGGAGTGGGGAGGAAAAGGAATGGCTTTAATGGGGAATTGATGGAGACGGCTGTCAAACGTTTAAAGACCTGTGTTTTCAGAGAGGAATGGATGGTGTCAGATTGGCCACTGAAAGGTTGAGTGCAACTCTAAGGGAAGTCACTCTCTCTGGATGAAGTACGGCCCTTTCAACGGTACGATAGCTCACAGAACCAGGACAAAAGAATGTCATGTCTGCTGAATTGTTCAACAGATGTGGTATTTTACTTCAAATCTAAATTCTCTGAAGGGGACACTCTTAAAACAGCAATGAAACCCTCCAGTGAGATTTGGCAGAAGTTTGAAATATAAAGTTGGATCTGGAGTTGCCACCCTGTCTGTGAAAGAGATTTAAGGTCTAAAAAAAGAACCCATGAAACTAATAGGCAATGAAGACCCATCCATGTTTTTGCTACGCTCACTGTGGACCTCATGCTTCGTCATCTCACTCACAGCCACTTACTCACAGATCCTCATCGCCCAAACACACAGTTTGGCCAACATGCCTGCACACAAACTTCAGAGAATTACCAATGCTTTCGTGTGCATTCAGCAGCTTTGTTCTGGGTTTGGCACCGCTGCAATTCACCAGAAAAGGCAATTGTGCCTCCCAACTCCGTGCCCAACACAACAACACAGCCTACGGCCACGGACGCCGCAATAGATGGTTTTCAGCTGAGTGCTGCTCAGAAAGAGAAATGGAGCGAGAGTAGATGAGGGGCGGGGGGTGGATGGATGGAGAGAGGGAGGAAGAAGGAGAGACGTGCAGGAACAAGCCTGCCAGTGGGGAGCAGATGCCTGGGATTAAGGTGTGTCTGCATCCACCTCCGCTCCCGAGCTGCCACTGCTTCTTCTCCGTGCCCCACGGGCGTGAAGCCTGATGGGGCGCGAGCCCCGGCTCCACCCAGCTCGGTGAGGGCATGAGAAGCTGGCAGGCTGGCTGGCTGGCTGGCTGGCTGGCTGGCTGCTTACCGGCCCCATGATGCCCAGAGCTCCACAGCTCCAGGCCTAGACGCAGCCCTCTCACACTGTGAGGCTCCACCCCAAACATTCATTGTTTGCTGCGCAACAGGAATATGGCATGAATAATAATGGTAATGATCTGGTTATGAGTATGACTTCCATCACGCAAATGTCACGAGTGAATTAGTCAGAGAAATGTAACATTAAACTAGTTTTTAATTGCTAGGGAGGCAGGACATAATGTCCAGTTACCGGTGTCTTTAGAGGATAAGGGATCCGCAACACCATTTACTGTAGCTCCCATTCATGATCTTTTTATTGTGTGACGGTTCGAGCTCTTGGCTCTTCCTCAGACTAAATCTTATGATACTTTCATGCTGGATCCTGCACCCGTCCAACTTTGGCCTGGGAAATGCGTGGCCCTACACTTCTACAATTACCTGTGCCTGCCTGTACTTAACACGTAATCACCCCTGCAATTTGAAGATGCTATTGTTGGATCAAAATATTGGTTTTGAAGCTTACTGTGATGTAGTACTACTGTAGACACACCACATTCCCTTTATCATCAGTAACAATCCTTGTTGACCTGCCTGAGAGCAATTGCCCTGTGCCATCGGATTCTGTGTGATTTTGTTTTGGAGAGGTTGTGAGCCTTGTTGGAAGGAGTCCTGACTTTTATTTTTCCACATGGCTGAAAACTTTGCAAAGCAGATTTCAATCAGACCGTGAGGGATGGGGAGGGGGTGGCGGGGAACTGATTTGTCACCTCGAGGAAAATGAAAGCGGTTCATAAAATCCTTAAAAACATGAGGGGATTTTGGGGAGCACAGAAGAAAAAGTTGGCAGACACTGGAGCCCATGTTTTGACTTCATCATGAAGATGACTGGTTGCCAGGTGTCCTCCAAGTTTCTGTTATATAGTTAAAATGACAAATAAGTAAGTGTCCTTGCATATGGCATGTTGGCAATGTCACAATGAATGTCACAGGAAACATATAGTTTTTAACTATCCTCTTTGTTTTTCATCCAGGTGTTTATTAGGGCAACTTCATCTCAGAAGTAGAGTCTGCAGCCTCATGATTGTTTTCAGTAAAGGTTTTTCCTTTCTCTTGGTCTAAGGTAAAGTGGACTGTTACAAGCATCTGGTCATTCTGCCAAACCAAGCCAAAGAAAAGCAACCTTAAGCTGACTCTCTCCTCTTTGATATAAATCACGTCTACAAGGTTTGGGGCTACGGCGGTATTTTGTCTGGCGGGCTCTCCTCATTGCCTTGGATAAGTGTCAGCCTGCTCCATTTTGGGATTAGGTAGTATAAACGGCGGTTATATTAGAGAAGATAGATTTCGGAATATGAGATGGAAGGGGAGCTTTCCCCCTCCATTTCCCAGTCAAAAACATAACAAATAGAACATTCTTGAGATGCAGTCCTTGTTCCACTAGAGTCCCAAGATCCCATATCTGTGGTCAACCTCAACAGGAAGTCAGCAGACACACACACATACACAAACCCTCAATAGTCAAGAAAATTAAATATACAGTATTCAATTTTTAGTTCAATCAAAAGATTAATCAGGGTAAACTTAACCGATGGATGCCTTTCTTATGGGATCTTATGTGTTTGAGGTTAGCATCAGTACTTATAGGGGCTCAATGTGAAATCCAGCCATGGACAGCATGCCATTGTAGTGCACTCAGCATACAGCCCAGAGGAGATTTATGGGCCCCTGACCTGTGAGTCTTCCACCCCGAACGACACCAGCGGTGCCGTAAACACACCGGCTGGCCCCGACTGCCCGCGTGGTGGCCCGTCAGGATGGAATGTGCATGAGTCTCGTGAGGCGCTGAGGTGTGGGCCGCCAGCAAAACAAGGGGCATTATTGGGGATGGACACACGCAGAGCGGCAGGGAAATCATGTTACAGCTGCTGGAGTTATTGCTCCTTATGTCCATGGGACCCGCACATTTGTCTGTAGGTACACCAATCATACTTTATTTTGCTTAAGAGTCGTCCATTTTCTCTCTGTGATTACCATCCATCTCTGAGGGAGGGAAAACAAGATTTTTTTAAAAAAAATAATGTACAAGAGCAACTGTCATGCCTTCAAGGAATCTCTATTCTTTGCTTGATTGTCTGTAGATGTTGGCAGAGGCTAGTGGCTTTATACGAAAGCAAAACAAACATGAGATGTGAATGGACTAGACCAGAGCAGAGAGAGGAAGTCTTGTGGACATGTGGGCAATCAGCAGACATCTGTATCCGTGTCTGCTGACAGATGGTGACTGAGTGTGGGTACTGATTCCCCCCGTGCACTGGCCGCCAGTATACTGACCCGTCTGTGGCCACACAGCTTCAGGTCTGATGCTGATTGCATGTGCTGAGATAAAGCTCGTCACGCGAGGCACTTTTTTTCTTACGGCGAGAGAAGCCACAGTTTGTTCTGTCTGTTTCCTGTTGGACTCTTTTGAGTTCGGGCTGTGGCTTTTTCACGCCCATTCAGGACCAGTGCGCCGAAATAAACAAAACCGTGGAATCTGAAGGAATCAACCCCCGGGAGGGGACGGCTGCTATTTCAGGCCTGTTTATTTAGTCCCTCTGGAACCTTAACATGTATTTGTCTGCTGTTTTCATGGGACATTCTGGGGGGGCTGAAAAAAAAGAGGCACGGCAGGCACACAGCCTTCCCCTGTCCGAGGGCCCTTTGCAGGCCAAATAGGCTCCCAAACTAGTGCCTAATTACTGCTTTTCTTTCCCAAGGTCGTAGAAGAATGCGTTCCAAAATGGATTACGTTTTGCTCCCTCTCTCTCTCTCTCCCTCACTCTCTCTCTCTCTCCCTCTCTCTCTCTCTCCCTCACTCTCTCCCTCTCTCTCCTCTCTCTCTCTCTCTCTCTCTCTCTCTCTCTCTCTCGCCTCTATTCTAGCTCCCCATGGTTAATGGCTTGCACATGTTGGCTGGGTGGATGCCTGTTGCTTTGGTGACAAAGTGCTTTGGCACTTTAAGCATTACTAACTCAAAGCAAAGTATTTGAAGCTGTATGGATTTCATATTTTATACAGCGACAAGGTGACAAGGTGAATCTATATACCTAGGGTACAGGACAGGTTATAGAAATGAACAAATATTATAATTTCACGCACAATATGTAGCCTATTTCCATATTCTTATTCATATCTATTTCATTACGTTCATACTTTGCAAACTGGTAAACACTACACATGCTAAATCAGATATGCCATAGTGCAATCGGATCTCAACTTATCAGGCTTGCTGATGATCAATGACAGTTCAGAACAGTCAACTTTGTACTAAAATACAGCCAAAATAAGGGGGGAGGGAGAAAGAGAGAGAGAGAGAGAAAGAGAAAGTAGCAGAAGATGGACACAGAGAAAGAGACAGATTGACTTGTTGATTTATGGGTTTTGTGTGGCTGATTTCTCTCTCTCTCTCTCCCCCTCAGATTTGGGGTTGACACGGGAGCACATATCCCCATTTGAGCAGGACGACGTGGGGCTTCCACAACTTAGCTGCACCTCAGCTGGCCAAGCCACAATGAGCTGCAGTGGTACTCAATGATTTCTGACCAAAGTGCAATGTGCAGTCACTGCTTTCTCTGTCTGCTGACTCATGTGTTGTCGAAGGCGTTTTAGCTTAATTACAGCTGAGAGACTGGGGGGGGGGGGGGGATGACACGCAGATAAATGGGATGACTTAGCAGAGCTGGACAGGACCTCCAGACAGCTTTGGGACAGCACAGGTCAGGAGGAACAGAGGAAGACAGAAGAAGATGCAGCTTCCACGTGTCATTGCAAATCCAGGCCCTCGGGCCACTAAACACTTCATTGCAGCTGTGTCAGGGAAGAAGAGTGCTCTCTCTCTCTCTCTCTCTCTCTCTCTCTCTCTCTCTCTCTCTCTCTCTCGCTCTCTCTCTCTCAGTCGCTCTTTCATCAGAAAGCTACTGGGATTGATTGGGAGTTGCAAAACTTTCTCAACGCTTTCAGAGGGAGACAACTTTTTTCCCCCTGAGCCCCATATGCTTCCCATTAGAATGGTGCATAGTGCACCTCACCCGGGCTGAGAACACCGAGTCCACAGAGGAGGCAGACACCGTGGCTCTTGTCGCCAATGGCTGAGCAGTCAAGCCAAGTGAGTGTGAATAACAGAGTAAGAGTGCCTGCTTCATTCAAGGAAATCACAGACTTCACTCTCTTGCTCTCTCTCCCTCTCCCCCCTCCACACAGTCACACACACACAGTCACACACACACACACACACACACACACACACACACACACGTTTGAATGACTGCTCTCTTTCCCACTGGTGCTTGCCTGTTCAGCCACCATCCCCCCATTCTTAGTCCACACACACACATGGAAGGCAAAGCATATCCTCTCTATCACTTGTAACCCCTGATCTGTCTCTGCAACCACTCAAACCATTCTTTTAGATTCATGAGGGTAAAGTGACAAAGAGCCCTTTGAAGTATTCAGTCAGGTCTGGCTAACTGAGAGAGAGAGAGACAGACAGACAGACAGACCGACACATAGAGAAAATACAAAACTTCCAATGTGTCTTACCTTTTAAATGGGACTCGTAGTCTTGCTTAATAGGATTGCTATCGGAGAGTCTGCAGTAAGGTGGACCGCAAGTGAGTCAGTGGCGGCCCCTCAGTGGAGCCCACAGCAGTCCTGGACACTCATCTGTGTGCAGGAATGCGGCCGGAGGGGGACTGAGTCGAGTTCTCTGTGTCTCCTGCCGCCACCGGGGTGTCAGAAGGACGCTGGACTGCAGGGTTTAGTTCCAGGATCTCAGGGTCTATCTACTGCCTGCCTGCCTGCCTGGCTGCCTGGCTGGCTGCTAACACGCTGGGCTACAATCAAAACGCTCTGCTCTGTTGAGCTCAGCCCCCTTCAAAACATACTTCCTCAGTCACAGAGAGAGAGAGAGGGGGAGAGAGAGGGAGGGGGAGAGAGAGAGAGAGAGAGAGAGAGAGAGAGGGAGAGAGAGAGGGAGGGAGAGGGAGAGCTCTAGCAGCCACAAGTCCTGGCATGGGACGGTCCTCCCTTTGTGGGCCCTCCCCTCTCTGCCCCTCCTTCTCCCTCTCCCTCCCTCCCTTTACCCTCTTGTCTGCCTCAACTTTAACCACACACACACACACACACACACACACACACACACATATACACACACAGAGGGAGGGAGAGAGAGAGAGAGAGAGAGAGAGAGAGAGAGAGAGAGAGCGAGAGAGAGACCACACCACAAACCAGGGAAAAGATGTGGGTGGTTCAGGAGGAGGGGTTAGGCAATACGAGGAAAGCATATACCCCTAGACTACAGTGATATTTTAAGAATTCTCGACCAGTCCATGAGACTTTTATTGTGTGAAGGCAGGGTGAGGTTTGTGTGTTCTAGCTAAAGCAAACAGAGAGGCTCATGTCACAAACACACATAGTATTATTAAGCAACTACATAGATTAGTAGACATACGGACTATAACTACCTCCTTCATATTTAACTTCAGGTTTTAAAAAGCAACTCAAGATCAGATGAGGGAAGTATACGCATCTCTCCACATCTTTAATGTCCAGGATTGGTATGCATGATGGCGTGAACTCCGATCTCCACCTTTGTCTGCTTATCAGACCACAGACGAGTCTTATCTGTGTTTGGTCAATAGCTGGCCTGCTACAGGATGAAGCAGCGCAGGAGAAAAGGGGAAAGGTTGGCTGGAAAAAAACTGCAATCACTTAACACCCTGATTGCAAGAGTTGCCCTGAGGGGTTTAGACATCTGATGCTGTAACCATTCCCAGTGCAAAACTCTGCCCATAACAGCAGATGTCAAGGGACTATAAACAAAAGGAAGCTACATCAAAACAAGCTACACCTCACATGCTGAACATTTTCTTCTTTATTGAAATGCTTTCATAACCATCATTCCTTTCTGGTCATTCATTTAACTGTAAACTGAAAGCTGTGGAATGGGCAGTTACATAATGTTACCTGTGGTGTGAAACTTGGGGTTGCTTGATTACAGAAGGAGTGTCTTGGTTAATGATCCACTTTGAAAAAAGCCCTTTATTGTCTCAATAACATCTGACACATGCTGTTATTGTTCAGTGTCTGAGGATTCTAGCTGCATGACCTGCTTTTGATTTTTAATTTCCATACTTTACTTGGCATCTCAGTACGCTTACTGTAATTCAGTAATAGTTTTAATTTAAATAGAGTTTCCCGAACACCATATGTTGAGTTTCTGAGTTTCCACTGGAAGGCACAGAGAGGGTTTTCATGCACCAGTGTCATTCACAGATTTGACCACTTGAGTGTGAGTGTGGGGAGACTAGAGCCATCTAGTGGCTGTTTGCTCTTAGTACTGTAGGTAAAATACTCAGGATTTGGAGCACTTACTCGTATTCAACCACATCATTTTATGATTATGAGATAGTTTGTCATATTATATATTATGTTATATGTGATGTGTGATATGTTACATGTATGAGACTGTGATGTTAACATCAAATTTCATCTTTTATGGAATGGAATGGCATGTGTGAAGAAGAACATCCTTTATAGGACAATAAAGACTAGCTATCTAGCACACCCGTAACAGACCCGCAACAGGAAATAACACACCTTTTTTATTGATAATATTATTCTCCCTATTTTTGGTGTCTGCTAAATAACTATAACCATGATTTAAAAGTGGGAATTAAAGGAAATATAAGTACAAAATCAATCCTTTTTCAGATTTTCTTTACAGTGTTTATGTACTTTTCACTTTCAGGTAGTGTATTTCTAGGTCTATTGTTTATATTCGGTTGTGTAAAAGTGGAGTATCTGACCACTCAAAAGTAAATGAAGACTCAAGCATTTGCATAATCTACAAGTGTTTATAAATGTTATGCTCAAATACAAAACGTTTTCTCTTTTTTACATCCAAAGACTTTAGTTGCATTTCCTGCCATCATGTTTACATATCAAGACAAAGTTGTAATACATATATTTTCAAAACTAAAATTGTCTTTGTGTAAGAAATCTAGTTGCCTAACTATCTTAATGGCACATCATAATTTAATTCAATCCAATATTTTAGATAACCAATCTTTCAAGACTAAAATAATTTCTAAAGTATCACATCTCAACAAACATCTGACATCAGAAGACAGTGTATTTGCATTATAATATAGGAGCTAACCAAAAACTATCCACACACCATTAGAAAATAAGTGATTTAGAGAAAAACAATACAACATACTGACATCAAGTACTATAAAGTAATGCTGAACTGCTTCCCAGGCCTGAGTTCCTAACTAAGTAAATGCCAAATACCTCAAAATGAACTGTAAAGTAAAGGTAAATATAATATGAGTTAAAGTGTGACTGAGTGACTCCTGTGACATTACAACTATAAATCTATAAATCTATAAACGAATGAAACTCTCCCTCACTGTCATGTGATTCTTATGACATGGAGCCGGAGCTGAATGTTTTGGAGCTGCTGCTGAAGTTGTAACTGAATGCGGTGGAGTAGTCCACGCTACCCCTGCGAGACCCGGAGCGAGAGCCTGTGCGTGAGCCCGCCCTGGAGCCTGACCGGGAGCTGGGCCCAGACGACACGTTGTAGGGGCTGCTGATGCCCTTGGTGGACATGGAGGAGGCCTGGAGCATCTTCATGCCCATGTTCTCCTCCACCATGCAGTTATCCATGGCATCTTTGTAGGAGATCTTCAGCTTGGTCTTGGGGCACGTGAGCATCTTTTGGTAGCTCTTGCTGTCTTGGAGCTTCTGCGCGCTGCGCCCGTCCAGCCATCCCCTGCGGATGGCCTCCTCGATGGTGACCCGCTGGCCAGCGGTTGGCTCAATGAGACCGCCGGTCAAATACTGGAACTCCATGAACCTCTGGCCGGCCTCGTAAGGCAGCCACTTCTCTTTCATGGCCTCTGCGGCCGACATTTTCCTCTTCGTCTTGACGTCCTCAAAACCGAAGTACGCTTTCTGTGCCGGCTTCAACTTGCTGGCCATGTCCTCGTCCAGGATGCCCTGTTGGACGGCGTCCTGCAGGATGAGCCGCTGACCGGTGGCTGGATTGATGACGCCCCCGGTGCAGGCCTGCGCTTCCAGAAGCCTCTGGGCCGTGATGTTGTCGATGATGCCGCGGCGCTGCGCCTCAGGGATGGTGATCTTCTCCAAGGTCTCCGTGTCGAAGATGGCCGCCACGGGACTCTGGTCGTCAAACATCTCGGCGGGCGGAGAGAGGGTGATGGAGACGCTGGCGAAGCGCTTGCGGATGGTGGGGGAGGACGGCGTGAGCTGGGTGGGGCTGCTGCACGTGACTACGTCCTCCGCGCTGCTGGACACGAGCATGAGCCCGGAGCTTTGGGCGTCTTTGGTCAGCATATCAGCAAACTGGGTGAGAGTCAGCGCCCCTGAGCGGTACCGGTCAAACGTGGCCTGGTTGATAACGCCCTGGTTCAGAGACTCCTGGACGTCGTATTGAGTGCCCGTTTTGCGGTCCACTATGACCAATCGGACGCTGCCGTCAGACGCCGTGATGGTGATCTCTTCCCATTCGCACTCTTGTTCGGATAGCTCCAGGAAGGTCTCGTAGTCGATCAGCTCTCTGTGGTAGGCCTCCCGCACAGTCATCTCTTTGCCTGTGTCAGGGTCCACGATGACCACCCTTCTTTTGCGGAGCGTGTTCTTCTGCGAGGACTGCTGCTGCTTCGCCTTCTTCTTGTCCACGAGGGGGAGGAGGATGAGACCGGTCTTGGGGTCTTTCATGCACCTGTCCTTCAGCTGCAGATACGTCAGATTCTCGTGAGTGTTGGGGTCGAAAAAGCCTTTGGTGTCATCCCCGTCATAGCTCAGGATCTCGTTCATGTCTCGATCAAAGTAGCCTTTCTTGTAAGCCATGTCCACCTCGATTCGGTGGCTGTGGATAGGATCGATGATGCCACCGCTTGCGATCTGAGCTTCCAGGAGTCTGATGCCATGGCCCTTCTCAATGAGCTCTTTTTCAATGGCCTGGAAAAGTGAGATGATCTTCCCTGTATGTGGATCTTTGTATCCGGTGACTGCCCTCTCTGCGGAGAGAAGCTTGTCTTTGTACTCCTTGCCCACCAGGCCTCTCTTGTGTGCTTCGTTCACGGTCAGAGTCTTGTTGTTAACCGGATCAATCATGAATCCGGAAGCAGCCTGGGCCTCAAGAAGCTCCAGGGTGGTCCCTCGTCTCAGGAGCCCCTCTTTCATGGCCTGGTAGAAGGACAGAACTCTGTCATTGGCCTCGTCATAGATACCGGCAATGCAGTCAGATCCATGCAAGTAGGACTTCAGCTTATCCTCTATGTCTTGACTTGTGAGGGTTCCTTGGTTTAACTTTGTCAAATCACTTTGATCCAGCAAGTTGGCATCCACCAGGTCAGTGATCGCGACCTCTTCACGGAGACCTTTCACTGTCATTGGTTTATCTTTGGCCGGGATCAGGAGCAGTCCTGTGGCAGGTTCCATTCTGCACTTTTTCTTTAAGTCGGTGTAAGAGATCTTCTGCTGTGTGTCTGGGTCCAAGTAGCAGGGAGGTTTTTTGTTCAGGGCCCTGTAGAGCTCGTCATCGATCAGATTGCGATCGAGGGCAGCGTCCTTGGGCAGGTACACGCTCAGAGTGGGGTCCAGAATACCACCGACTGACTCCTGCGCTTGAAGAAGACGCAAGGTCGTCTCCTTGTCAACGTGTCCTTTCTTGCAAGCCTGGCCAACGGAAAGGAGCTTTCCAGAGAACGGGTCTTTGAACCCAGTGCTGGCTGCCTCGGCAGTGATCAGCACGTCTCTGTCGTCTGTATCCACCACACCTCGGGAACATGCAGCGTCCACAGACATTTTCTCGTTGAACTTGGGATCCAAAATGTGACCGGTGGCTGCCTGTGCTTCCAGAAGCATCATGGCGCTCTCGTTGCTCAGCAGATTTCGGCCCTTGGCTTCGGCAAAAGGCATTCTGCCCTGGGTGCCCTGCACCATACCGGCGATGACCCCCGTGCCCTTCAAGTTGAGCTGAATGTCAATGGCCACCTCAGAGACTGTCTTCTCCCCCTTCAGCAGCTTGTCCAGAGTGGCTTTGTTGATGATGCCACAGTCGCACAGCTGGTGCGCGCTGACCTTGCGTCGCACGCCATCGAAGAGCAGCTTGTCCGGGTCCACCATCATGACCTTCTCGTCTGTCTGCGTTTGCTGGCAGAAGGCTTCCGGACGCTGCTGGAGTTTTCTGATCTCCCTCTCCAGGGCCTCTCTCCTCTGGTTGAGCTCGAGGATCTCCTTCTCGGAGATCTGGAGCTTGCTCTTGTAGCGCTCCTCCAGGCTTCTGAGCTCCAGCTTCAGCTGCTCCACCTGGCTCTGAAGAGAGCCCCGGTCCCTCATAGCCCTGTCCTTCTCCGTGGAGCACTCGGACACCTGTCTCTCTTTGATGTCGTACTGACTCTTCCAGTAGTTGAAGTCCTTTGTCATCTTGTCCAGTTCGTCTTGCAGACGTTGCTTGACTCGTAGCTCAGATTCCATGGACACTTTGATGCGGCTCAGCTCATTGTCAAGCTTCTGCATCTTCCCCTTGTCTTGGTCCAGCAACTTCAGCTTAGCCAGCAGGCTATCTCTCTCCTGAACAACCTCATTGTAGTGCGTTTGTGACTCGTGTATCATCATGGATGTCTGAAACACAAAAAGAGACATACAGAGCAAAATTAAAATTTTGTACCATCCTCCATGTACCATTCCACCATGTTTACAAATACAGTAGAATAAATTCCACCAAATTTCCACCATGTTTACAAATACAGTGAAAATAGCATAATCTATCTAAAGTGCAACTACTTTAACACAGCAGAAAGTAGCAGAATACTGTTACAAGTTTTGAAAACATGAAAAAAAGATGATATAATTACAAACAGCAAGAAAAGCATAGAAAAGGTGGAGGGATTCTACAGTGACAAAATGACACACATCAGACAAAAGTGCTACTGTATTTCTGCCACCATGCAAAAGCGGCAAGCAAGCAAGCAGCGTGCAATTAGGCGTGAGTTTTGACAGAGTAAAAGCCCAGGAGCAGTTTGTGGAGATTTGTAAACTCGTGTGGAGATTTGGCAATTGATCCTTAAATATAATAATACCTCCATGGCCTGCTTTTGGATATTGGACATTTCCACCCTTAATGCCTCTCTCTCTTTATTTAACTCATTGATGAGAGTCTGATGTTCCAGAGACATTTTAGTGCTGTTCCGCAGCTGCAACTGAAGGGCCGATATTTGCGTCAAGCTCTCGCTTTCACTGGCATTCTTGCCCTTCCTCAGGTCATCTCTCTCCTGCCGGACGGAGCGGAGCTCTTCCTCCAGCCTTATGCGCTCCTTGGTGAGCGTCTGCGTCATGCTCTGGAGCTTCTCGATCTCGATGGCGTTTGCGTTGAGCACGTGACTCTTCTCCTCGATGGTCTTGTACAGGGACTCGTTGCGCTGGTTGGCCTCGCGCACTCGGGCCTGCTCCTGCAGCAGCTGCTGCTGGAGAGCCTTCAGTTCGGCGGTCAGCGTGTTCATCTTGTCAATGGTGGCCTTGTGCTCCCTCAGGCTCTTGTCCAGAGCCTCCTGGAGGGCGCGGAGGTCCTGCTCCACCTTGCGCTCCGAGGCGGAGTCCTCCTCCAGCTGCACGCGGAGTTTGTTGATGGTGGTGGTGTACTCCTTGCAGGACACGTTCACGCGCTCCAGTTCGGTCTCCACGCGCTTCCTGCGGCTCAGTTCGTCTTGCTGGCCCCTCTTCGCCGTCTCCAGCTCGTCCTCCACCCTGTCCACCACGGCCTGCAGGTCGGTGATGCGAGTCTGCATCTGGGTGATGTACTTGCCCATCTGCTCCTTCTCGCTCTTCTGCTTCTCCAGTTCCACGCGCACCAGACACAGCTCCTGGTCGGAGATCTTCAGCTTGTTGATGGTCTCGAGCGACGAGACGTTCTTACTCTGCAGCTCTACCTGAGTCTGCCTCAGCGTGTGACCTTCACCCTCCAGCACCTTGCGCCGGCGGGTCTCTTCCTCCAGGCTCTCCGTGAGCAGCGTGATGTGACGATTCTTCTCCTGGACGTCCTTCAGAGCCTGCGCCAGGGCATCCTTGTGTCTCTGCTCGTCCGCTGTCCTCTGCTGCACGATGGTTTGGATCTCGATCTCCAGCTCCCTCCTGCGTCTACCCTCCTCGGTGCCCGCGGACCTCTGCTGGTGGGCCTCGCCCTCGGCCTTGCGCCTGGCCTCGTCCGTCTGGCTCAGAGACAGCTGCAGTCTCCTCAGCTCTTCCTCCAAGTCCCGCTTCTCCCCTGACAGCTGTTCACATCTCAGCCTCAGGCCGCTGATATCCTCCTCCTTCTGCTGGGTGGTCTTGAGGACGCTGGTCTTGGTGACGTGGATCTCTGTTTCGTACGTTTGCTTAAGGCTACTTATCTCCTGGCTGCACTGGGCTCTTACCTTTGAGGTCTCCGACTCGGCCGCCTTCCTCTGCGCGGCCTCTTCGTCCAGCTGCCTCTTCAGACGCTCGATCTCGCGCTCCTTGTCCTTCACGGCCTTCTCAAAGTCGATCTTGGCCCAGTTGAGCTCGTCCAGCTCCTTCTGCCTCTTGCGGATGACGATCTCGTAGTCCTCCTGCTGGCTGGTGTAGCGTTCCTCGGCCAGTTTCCTCTTACGCTTCTCCTCGTCTATCTGATAGGTGAGGCGAGTAATCTCGTCGTTCAGGTCCCGCACTTTCATGGAGGTGCTGTCCAAGTTCTCCTTGGTGGCGTTGCACTGGCGGGTGACGTCTCTCTTGACTTCCTCGATGGTGATGAGCTGATCTTTGGATTGGTTGAGCTCTAGCTGATAGCGAGAGAGACTCTCCTGCAGGGACTGATTCTTCTGGGTTCTGTCATGAAGGTCATCCTTCAGGCGTTTCAGCTGCTCTTCCAAGTAGTCAATATTTGTGTTCTTTATCTGTTGTTGGCAAAAGAAAACAAATAAAAACATGAGATTTCATTTCCTCATGTTTTTCTCATATAAGCATAAGCTTAAGCTTTGGTTAGTTTTGTTAATTTACAGATTGCCTACGAGAGCATCACAAAAAAACAAAAGCCTTTTCAATTCTTGACTACCATTACAAATACATCTACTGTATGAACAAATGCATCAATAACATGACCAAGAGTCAAAGAACTATATACAATAATTGCTGACTTGCACCACAAAACCATATCACAATTCATCATTTCACACCTTGAGTTCCTGCATATTTTTCAGCAACTCTCCAAGGTACTTGTGGTAATCTGTGGACCGTGTTAGTAGCTCAATGTAGCGAGACTGCAGATCCGCCGCCTGTGGAGATGAAGGTGGGAAGTCAAACTGACAGTCAGTCACTCATACACATACAGGACCAGCACTTTACCAGAGGCCTTATTACCTCACTTTGGGGGTCATCATAACCATGCATGTCTGTAGTGTGTAAATGTGTAAATACTATACGTCACAGTCACCAGTGACCAGTGAGCATACCTCTTCTCTGAGGACCACAGCCGGGGAGTGCAGCATGGTTCTCTTGATGGGAATGTTAAGGAGCGTCTCCAGGCCAGCACTATAAGAGGCCAGCTGCAGTTCATAATTCTGAAAATGTATACGCAGAGTAACATGTTAGCAATATAGCTACAATGCTGAGTGATGCTGATGTGTCTGAAATGAAAGCATGAGGAGAACTGCATTAGAGACTTTACCTTGATGGAGGAGGCACACATATCTACGTCTTTCTGGACGTTTT
>NC_084995.1:38794895-38804895 GCF_963854185.1 Sardina pilchardus | reverse complement strand
TTCCTTTGGCTCTGAATCTTAATCAGGTTTCGATCTAACAACTCAAGTGATGACCGGATGTCTCTCTGACCACATAAACTAATATTATTTCAGTTGGTTTTGATAAAACAATGTTAGCACATTCCCAAAATACTACCTACTTGTAGGTTTTTTTTTTTTTTTTTTTTAAGAAATCCAGTCTCACTGCATTATTGGCTGGTTTATCAGCTTTGTACACTGTCAAACCTGAACATCCATACTCCAGGTAATAAAGGTAAAGCCCTTACATAAGACCAATCTGTCTCTGTAGCTGTCACAGCTGATAACCCATTCATCTGCCGTATCTCCACTCACTCAACACGCAAGTCAACGTAACAGATTGTCTACCTACAACCTAAATGGCTGTGTGTGTAACGGCACAGATTGTCTACCTACCTAAACCGTAAAAGGTGGTGTGCGTGTGTGCTTGTGTGTGTGTGTGCGTGTGCGTGTGCGTGTGCGTGTGTGTGTGTGTGTGCGTGTGTGTGTGTGTGTGTGTGTGTGTTATTCTCATGTCTCACTTGCTGGCCAGGTCAATGCTGAGAGGGTTGGGGGGTGGAACGATGAGGCACACGGAGGGAATCAGCATGTCCAGTCCTCCTGGCCCGGTCACCTGCCACTTGCTGCGCTGGGAGTTGTCCTTCAGGATGGCATCGTTTCCTTTCAGAATGCCCTTCTGTTGAGCACACGGGCACGGGCCACAACACATCAGCCAGCACAAAATAATAATAATAATAATAAAAAGTATTATAGTAATAATAAAAAAATATTCTCTATTAAGTGAAAACTGCATAGGAAGGAATGCATACCCTGAGTGTGTCATGTGTGAGTATGTGTGTGTGTGTGTGTGTGTGTGTGTGTGTGCGTGTGTTTGTGTGTGTATGAGACTTTGTAAGTATGCATGTCTGCCTGACCTGGTCCTGTTTGAAGTCGCAGAGAGCCTCCACAATGACTTGGCCGCTGAGCTTGTCCACTGGGTTGCGGGGCTTCAGGCGGACGATGTTCTTGGATTTGTTGACCAATGTCTGCACTTGCCTCTTGTGTTCCATGAGCATCTCTTTCTCTTTCTGTGGATCACACATGCTTGCGTCAGAGAGATTGCAATGGGCTGATCACACTGAATCAACTGTCAAAAGGGCCAACACCAAACTACACTTTCTGAGCAGGCTGAGAAGGTCTGGTGTGCCTGCACCAGATTTGGTGACCATCTACAGTATGTTGGCTTTATCCAGCCCACTCTAGAGTACTGTACGCCACTCCAGCTTGGCATGAAAGCCTGACTCAAGCAATGACTGAAAAGATTGAGCGCACTGTATACAGTATCATTGGTAGAGCACACACCAATTACAAACATGCAGTGCATGTCAGTTACAAACCCTCCAGGACAGAAGAAGACAGTTATGCAGAGACTTTGCACGCAACTTGCTTGCCTCCCCTTTTCCCCCACTTGTGAGCAAACATCTAAGCAGTCAACTACTCGACAACAGGCACAATTGTAACCTCCCCACGCCAGAAAAGAGATTATATTAGCCTATAGACAGTCTTCAATCCCAAACCTGACTTAACTTCTAAATGGGACACGAAGTTTTAAAAACATTGTAACTTTACGTATTTTACGTATGTATTTTATCTTATTTATCTTATTTTATAATTATGTTTATTTGATTTTATACATATAACAGAAATTGCTTATACCAGTACAGACATATCTTGTTAGACATATCAATATACAGTCCTACTGGCAAGGCATTCACATGTGAGTATTAAACCTTAACTTAAGTTAACAATACACACAGCCACATTGCAACAATGGAATATGTGAGAGGAGAATTGACAAGCCTAGGCAGGAATTGACGCATTTTACAGAGTCGCTTCTAGAGATCCTTATTCAGATAGCAGAGAGCAATAACGAAGATGAAAAAAAGAGTATACACACACAGATATGTGAAATCTTTGTAACTTTTGTAACAGTACTACTGCACATAGATGAACCCTGGTTCTCCAGGTTTACATGATCATTCAATAACGCACCTCCAGATTGGATAGCAGTTCGGAGAGGTTCTCCAAGGGGGTGGATTTGTCGCAGGTGAATTTTTTACGGATGTTGTCATGCTCCTTCTGAAGCTTGGTGTAGGTCTCACTGGCCTCTTTGAAGAACTGAAGAAGGGAGAGAAATGTCAGTTAGATGGTTTATAGCTCAAGCTGCACATTCTGCACATACTAGGTCAGTAAAATCACAGAAACACACTGAAGTCTGGTCTACTTCTTATCGCATCAGGTTGCGCATAGACTTTACGAGCGAAAAGTGACTTTTCTCCTCCATGGCATGGACAGCACTAACACAGACAGATGCAAACACTACATTTACACCAAGGGATCTGGAAAATGCGTTCACACAAAGAGTCCTGCAGAAATATGTTCCATTTCATGGGAGGAGAGGGAGGACCTGGAGTGTGAATAATACAAAACTCTTGATGTCTGTTTCCTGTACATGGATTAAGCCTAATCCTAGAGTAATCTCTCATTTTCAATGGGGATCTTCATTGAATTCTCTTACAGTCAAGGACAAGGCTTAATTCATCAATGGGAAACTGGTGCACGGTGTACAGCAGGGTGTCTTCTCAGGATTAAAGACATGTCCATACTGGCCGAGGAGGAAGTACTCACCTGGCTGTAGGCTGCGTTCTCTTTCAGGTGGACATGGATGCACTTGGTGATCTGCAGGAGCCAGCTCCACTGAGTTTGCAGGGTGTCCATGTAAGCCTAAGAAAGAAAGATAGATACAGTAGATAGATAAATATATAGATAAATAGGTAGGTAGTAGGTAGGTAGATGGATAGATTGTATGGATAGATTTCCATGATGGAACAACAAATAAACAAGATAAACATAGACAAACAGCACGGGTTCTCGCAGAGCTATGAAGAACAGGAAATATCCTTGAAACATGCAAATATAATGCATACAAGATTTGCATTTGCTAGCATCGGGGTTTTCCAAAGTAGACTTTCCAAGTCGAACTTCCAAGGGCCTAATCAATTAATGGTATCAAAGAGACTATATAATACTAGATGGCGACTAGACAAATCTGTGGTAAGTCGTTTTATAAAAAATATATTAAGTGCAACAACCAATCGTAATGTTTAAGTATGACAGAATGTCTAATAAGGTGCCCAGTGTTACCATGTTTTTAACACTTTGACTTTATGTGCCCTTAAAATGGTCAACAAAAATGTACCAATCTGGGAATACAGATGCACAGAATAAACAAAGCAATATAAGAAGTAGGAAAGACTGAAAGAAACAAAGAAGAAATAACATGGTGAGGAGGCATAGAGGGAGTATTTTCCATGTCAATCTTTTACAACGCCACCACACACACTGTAGCTTTAAGTGTCTGTCACTGTCCTCAACCAGTATGGTACCAATTAACCAAATATAGAGAATGGCTCAAACAAGTCTGACCTGATCTCTGGTCAAAAGACTCTGACTCTAGCACAAGAAAAGTAAACATTTCCCACAGCCCAATGTTGAGACAAACTTGAAGCTGAGGTTCAAGAATGAGAGATCAGATCACCTCTATCTTATCGGAGGCCGGGTGGTGGTTTTTCAGTAGGATGTCCACTTTCTGCTTCAGCTTGTTCAAGTCCTTCTCTTTCACCTCCAGGTCACTCATGAGTTTCTAGGGAGAGACAACAGGGGCAAAGATGCATTTCTCTGTATTTGTTGTCAGAGAGAATCAAAACATTTCTAATTGCTAGTATTAGCCCCTTTCACATTCACCGAATTTAACGCTAAATCAGCCGAATTTAACGTTAAGGCTGTTCCTTTCACATTGACGACACGGGGTGGGGAGTCAACCCGCCTCGGCAATCCAATCCGTCTCGGGGGGTAGTATCAGAGCCGAGCCGTGTTGAATATAGGCGCGTTCAAGTTGGCTGCGCAGCACAAAAACTGCGCAGCACAAGATGCACGTGGTTAAAAATCTGTCCACGATGGTCTAGATGGGTGTGTTTTCGACTCGGCAGTCGATATCACATGGCCTCAACTTATCGCGGGAGCAAGGCGTGGCCAGGCGGCTGCTCCGCAAAAGAGCAGCCGGTCTGGAGGTACTGCGGAGAGCAGCGGAGCCTAGACCCTGCCTTCATGACGTCAGGTCTTTGCCCTAATCGGCTTTTACATCCCTGACGTATGTGCAGGTGTTTAGATGCCTCCTCATATCCACAAGGGTCCGTGCGGGTCCGTGCCTCGTGATTCGTCACATGGTCAAGTCTAGCCAAGTCTACACTACGGGAAGTAGAGAGTGTACAACTTCATAGCAACGTTTGTATCCCCTCCCCTGCTGCCACCGGCAGCTCTCGTTGCTGCAAAAGGTCATTTGGAGTTGAACTTGAACACGGCTTATGAAAGGAACAGAGGTCAACCCGCTATTAGGGGTGTGTGACTGATGACGTATTTAGCCAGGCAGGAGGTTAAAATACAGGAAACACACAAGAGACTAGGATAACTTTAGCTGCTGTGTCCATATAGCTGCTATGTGTGTCCAACAATCACGTTTTTTATGCTGAGAGTGCCCTGAACCTCCTTTTCTCAGCACTTCGGTCAAGTGTTTATTGTTGCTAGGTTACCAAAACCGTCTGCTGCCAGCAGCACGTCTTTCTAGAAAGTTTGCCTAATGATAGCTAACTAGCCAACGAGCTAACTGTCAGAGCAGAAGTTGTTCAGGACTCAGCACACTGAAATATGACTTCGACAGACAAAAGGACCTCATTTGGCATTCAAATAACATAATAAGTGGCCCGCCATCATTTGGAAGCAAAACCACGTAGAACTAAGTTCACTTGTCTCACCTTGTCTTGTTATCTGCCATCCTACTGGTAATAATGTGCATTCAACATAAACAAGTTTGTATGCGCTCTAATGCCGAAAGCCAACAAGCTTCATATCCTACTTTTTCTATGGGGCTGTGGAATTGCCAATCTGCAGTGAACAAAGCTAATTTCATTCCTGCTCTGGCCTCACAGCTATCACTTCAGTTGGTTGCGCTTACAGAGACATGGATTAGGCCAGAAAATACTGCTACACCTGCAGCGTTGTCGACCAATTATGCTTTCTCGCATACCTGTCGCTCCTCTGGTAGAGGAGGCGGGGCAGGCTTTCTGATCTCTGATGACTGGAGGTTTACTCAGTTGCTGCCGACTCAAAACCACTGCTCATTTGAATATCATGCCATCATGATAACTGAACCATACAAATTGTACTTGGTGGTTATCTATCGGCCTCCTGGACAGCTTGGCAACTTTGTGAATGAGTTGGACATTCTACTGTCTGCTATTCCAATGGATACGTGCCCTCTGTTGATCCTTGGAGATTTTAATATTCACTTGGACAATTCCTCTTCAGTTGACTTCCTGTCCTTACTCTCCTCATTTAGTATCACACGTGTTCACAGTCCTCCTACTCACAAGGCTGGTAAGGATCTTGATATGATTCTGCTACGTAACTGTACTGCAGACAACGTTTGGGTTAATCCTCTACATGTATCAGATCATTACTTCATTAGATTCTCTGTGCGTCTCCTTGATAACCCTACAGTTCCTGCTCCGACGATGTCATGCCGACGGAACCTCAGAAGCCTCTCAAGTGAACATTTTGCAACATTAGTAACTTCTGCTCTACCTATTCCGAGTTCATTCTCATCACTTGAGGTTAATGACGCTACAGAGACTCTTTGCTCTACACTGGCATCCTGTCTGAATGTAGCATGTCCTCTTTCCACAAGACCCACTCGTTCTAAACCTCGCCATCCATGGCTGACAAACAGTATACGCTCAGTTCGCAAGGAACTTAGAGCTGCTGAAAGGAAATGGCATAAATCTGGAGATAGAAATGATCTTAGTAAATACCAGTCTATGCTTTCATCTTTTTCATCCACTGTCACACTTGCAAAAAGAACATACTATCAGAGTAAGATTGAGAACGCCACTGACAGCAGAAAACTTTTTTCTACATTCAAGTCTCTTCTCAATCCTCCACCACCGCCAGCAGCTTCTTCACTGTCAGCAGATGACTTTGCAACATTTTTCACTGAGAAAGTTGCTAAGATAAGTGCTCAGTTTGATGACCCTGTAAGAAGGACTCTGCCTGGTGTTAGCATGATGCCATCATTGGACTTTTTCTCTCCTCTTGATGAGGAAGCGGTCTCTCAACTGCTTCAGCGAAGCCGTCCAACCACATGCCCTTTGGATCCTGTCCCGTCTACTCTCCTGCAGTCTATAGCACCCGCTATTATACCGGCAGTCACACATGTATTTAATACTTCACTCAGTTCTGGAATAGTTCCTTCTTCTTTTAAACAGGCAAGAATTACACCTTTGCTGAAGAAAAGTACACTTAATTCAACTGATGTGAAGAACTACAGACCTGTCTCCCTTCTTCCTTTCTTGTCAAAGGTTTTGGAGAAAGTGGTCTTCAAGCAAATGTGTGACTTCCTCTATCAGAATAACCTACTAGACCCTATGCAGTCTGGTTTCAAGAGTGGTCATTCTACTGAAACTGCTCTTCTATCTGTGACTGAAGCATTGAGAGTAGCTAAGTCCTCTGCTCAGTCATCAGTGTTAATTCTGTTAGATTTATCTGCAGCCTTTGATACGGTTAATCATGACATTCTCCTTTCTACACTATATGAACTGGGAATTTCTGGGAAAGCTCTTGACTGGTTCAAATCTTACCTTAAAGGGCGTTCTTTTAGCGTGTCTTGGCAGGGACAGATATCAAAGTCTCATGACCTCACTACAGGAGTCCCTCAAGGATCAGTATTAGGGCCCCTCCTCTTCTCTATTTACACCACTTCTTTAGGTGGGATTATTCGCTCTCATGGATTTGAATATCATTGCTATGCGGACGACACTCAACTTTTCCTATCCTTCCCACCTGAGGACTCTAGTGTTTCCCATCGGATCTCTGCATGCCTGAAGGATATTTCAATCTGGATGAAGGATCAGCACCTTCAGCTTAATCTTTCCAAAACTGAGCTCTTGGTGTTTCCAGCAAAAACAGCCATTCCCCAACAGATGAACATCCAGCTTGATTCATCCTCATTGACTCCAACTAGATCGGCACGTAACTTGGGTGTCATAATTGATGACCAACTTACTTTCTCTGAGCATGTTGCCTCAATTGCAAAGTCATGTCGGTATACCCTGTACAACATTAGGAAGATCAGACCTTATCTGACACAAGATTCCACTCAGCTTCTTGTACAGGCAATGGTTATCTCCAAGCTGGACTACTGTAATTCCCTGTTAGCTGGCCTACCTGCTTGCGTATTAAGACCACTACAGTTGATTCAGAATGCTGCAGCACGACTGGTCTTCAATCAGCCAAAGAGGACACATGTAACCCCTCTCCTAGTTACTCTCCACTGGCTCCCTATAGTAGCCAGAATTAAATTTAAATCTCTCACTCTGGCCTATAGGACACTGACTGGATCTGCTCCTAGCTACTTCAGTTCTTTGATGAAGATGTACATTCCCAACCGCCCTTTGCGATCTTCTGAGGAGCGTCTGTTATGTCGACAAACCATACATGCTAGGTCAATCTGTAGATCCTATTCTTCAGTGGTTCCGTGTTGGTGGAATGAGTTGCCCAGTGCTCTCCGTTCAAGCAACAGTTTTGGATCTTTTAAGAGGGGTCTTAAGGCATATTTGTTTAATATGCACTTAGTCTTTTGAGTGTTTGTTATGTGTTATGGTTTGTATAATAGTTTTGTTTTGTTATAATTTGTCCATTGTTAAAATTTTTACATTTATTCTGCTATTGTCCTTAAATTTAGCCATACCTTGCTATAGTTATTGTTATTAGATAATTAACTGAGTGACTTATTTGATTGCTTTTGTCATTTCATTGTTTTATTTCTCATTAGATTAGTGCTTAAATGATTGTTGTATTGATAATATTGCTATTCTCCCTTTTTTGTAATTGTTCACTGTTATTTAATTTGTATTGCTATTTTGTATGTCGCTTTGGACAAAGGCGTCTGCTAAATAACCATAGCCATAGCCATAGCCATAGCCATAGCCATAGCCATAACTAGCATGACAGTTGTGTTTATCAGTTTATCTCCGAGGTCCAAGGCATGCTTAACGTCATTGTTCACTCCCAAATTGCGTGTGACGTGCTGCTAGGCAACGCCTCCCTCCCATAACTCGCCTCTGAAACCGGCTTCAGACAACCCCGGGACCAGAACACGTCTACCTTTCACATTGCGAAATCCCCTGAACCCGCTATTTATTAAACGCTAATGTATCGTTTCTGAATGTGAAAGGGGCTATTGCTACCACTCAGCTTCCTGAGCCAAAGCAAGACCCTTGAAAAGGAGAAAATGACTATGAATAACCCTGAATATAATAAAGCTGATTTACCGTCAGTACATACAACCTTGTTATCTCTTCTGTATCCAACAAGTTAAACAGACACTACAATTAAAGTGCACATACTACTTCTAAACCTACATTTGACAAGTATATTCCAACATGCCTTCCCATTTGAAACTGCAAGCAAACACTGTGTAAGGTCACTTACAGAGTAGCTTTCCTGTTTTCTGGGAATGTAGACGTCGATGTTCTTGTCGCCCCAGTCGAACACCAGCTCTTCCTCCTCGCGCTCGTTCACCCACATGATGGCTCTGGAGATCTCCTCGATGATGCCCTGCAGCTCTCTCAGCTGAGCCGTGCGGCTGAAGGACATTTTCTAACGGAGCCCGACATATTTTAAAAAGGAGTGGGAGAGGGCAGGTCAGTTCAGTGGTGCTCTTCAAATACCAACAATCAGTCAAAATAACACATTTGTTCACTAGTTTGCTCATTGGATTGCTTAGACTGAGTGCAGAGAATTTAGCGAGCTTGGCTTGGTACTGTACTGTAGCTGGCCATGGTCCTGGGATGCCAATCACATGCCAGTGATGTCCGTTAACACTTCTTATGGATCAGAGCTTAGAGCTAATAGTGAAATGGGGGAGCAGGGGAGGAGGTGGGAGTCTTTGCAACTCCAGCATGACATAAAGGGCAGTAAGGGGGTTTTTATTCCCTATGAACTGATGGCTGATGGCTGATGACTGATGGCTGCCAAACAACCCTAACTTCACTCCCGAACTTTGTATAGAAACATCATCCAATGCATTAAAACGTTTCCTTAGCATCTAACTTCTACTGTCTAACTTGAGGGAACATGGCTTCCATTCTCTCACCTGTAAACTGTCCCATTCTTGGTCCAGAGCATGAAGGCCAGCTTTATCTCCTTTGTGCGTCTGAGAAAGAAATAATGACTCACTTAGTCATACAAGATTTAGACAGTCTCTCTGTCTATTTGTGTGTGTGTGTGTGTGTGTGTGTGTGTGTGTGTGTGTGTGTGGACAATTGACTCACCAGCTCGCTACGTGCTCTGTCCACCTCAATGCTCTGCTGCAGGGAGCTGTGGTGCTTGCCGTGCTTCACTATCTGCTGCTCAATAGCCTCCGCATCTTCACCGAACGGAGCCTTCTCGATCAGCCGCTGGGAAACACACGGGACAGTGAGACTGTTAGCCACTGGCCTCGAGTCACAGATCTACGTTCATTGCTTCAATGACAGTTAAAGCTAAAGCACAACTCCTGTGTTTGTCCAATTCCTTCCCCGTGCGTTCTCATGTACTCATTAATTAGTTTAGCCTAGCCCTTCAGAGACGTTTGCCAGCATGACGACTGTGGCGGGTCTTACACCGCGCCCTGTTTGGTGCTTTCTCTGCAGGTGAGATGGTGATGATTAGGTGCGTCTGATTGACGAGAGTATAAAACTCCTCTTCGATCACACCAGTCGGGGCTGCTTCCTCCTCCCGCCATTTGGCTCCCTCTTATATTTGTTAGACCTACCCCTAGACCGACTTTGCATGCCATTCTTGGTTCCATCCTTTCATTATACTGCCTCGCCCTACACCAATTTATCTT